>NC_085138.1:390911376-391188960 GCF_035046485.1 Aedes albopictus | reverse complement strand
TGGGGAGATGCGGGTCGGTTGGACTGCGATTCAATTTCCAGGTTTCTAGCGTTTGATTCCAGGCTGTGATGTTCTGATTTTCGTCTTCTGGTTTTCTGTTTCGGGTTGCGGCTTCAAGCTTTTGGCTTCTACTGTCTGCATTCCTTCTTTCAAATTCTGGCTTCGGACTTCTGGTTTCTGGCTTCTTTCTGTTGGTTTATTTTTTAGACTTCATGCTTTTGACATCTTGATTTCATTTTTGGATCTTAGTTCGTGACTTCTGGTTTCAGAGTTCTGCATTTTAACTGCTTGCTTATATTTTCTGGATTCTAGTTTCTGCCTGCTTATATGTTTTCTGGGATCTAATTTCCAGCTTCAAATATCTACTTTTCATGTCCTGAATTCTGGCTTCAAATTTTTGATTTCTTACTTCTGTCTATTTATGTTTGATTTCTGGCTTCTGATTTCTGGATTCCGGCTTCTATCTTCTAGATTCTGGGTTCTGATTTTCTTGTTTCCAGCTTCTGGCTTCTGGTGTCTCGTTTCAGGCTTTTGGTTTCTAGCTCCTGTCGCTTGTGTTAGGCTACTGGTTTCAGGCTTTTACCATTTAGATTCTGGTTTCTGGCCTCAGGTGTACCACATCTGCGCACAAGCTTCTAACCTCTTGCTTCTACAGGGGATGGCGAAAATGTTTGGGATAGGCAACATTTTTTCCTCTCACAAAAAAGTTAAATGTGCTGTAACTTTTCATAGAGTGCATCAAAAATCCTCAAATTTTAACTGTTTGTCAACCTATTATATGTGCATCATTGGTACAAATTTGGGCTTGATTGGTCAATCTTTTGCGAACCTAGAACCGTTCATTGGCGAATCTAGCCACGGCACCCCTTTCCATCCTTCTCTTTCTCGTGTTTGTTTAGGAGAGTGAGCAAGAAAAAAGAAAATGCTAGATTCACCAATGGAACCGTATTCGTAAAACACTATTTTTTGGACAACTAATTTTTGAGCTGTCACATCTTGGAGACCAGTGAAACGAATTGAATAAAATTGAGCGATTATCAACATTATATTAATGCACGAAAATTCTTCAAAACATAGGTACTTTTTAAACGTTGAAAAAATACAAAATGTAATCTTCCTTTAATCTAAATGAACTCTTATATATCTTACTATAGATATCTTAAGAACAAAAGTATAAAATCTTCGGATATCAAAAATAAAATTTAATGACATATGTAGATGTGAAAAAATTTCATTTTTTCGAGAATGATCCAAAAATTGTCAATCCATCATAACTTTTTTCAACGTTTGAAAAGTACCTATATATTGAAAAATGTTCAAGCAATAATATATTGTTGATAAACGTTCAAAATTTCATTCAATTCGGTTCACTGGTTTCCCAGATATGATAGCTCAAAAATTAGTTGTCTAAAAATAGTGTTTTACGACAACGGTTCTAGCTTCGCGAAAGATTAACCAATCAAGCTCAAATGTGTACCAATGATGCACATATAATAGGTTGACAAACAGTCAAAATTTGAGAATTTTCGATGCATTCTATGAAAAGTTACAGCATGTTGAACTTTTTTGTGAGAGAAAGAAAGTTGCCTATCCCAAACATTTTGGCCTGTATCTTCTGATTTCTGATTGTGTTTGTGGCATCTGGTGTCTTATGACTTTTACGTTCTTCTTGTTACATTTTTCTGTTTTTTATTCTGGTTTTAATTATCAGGTTTTTCGCTTCTAGATTCTGATTTATGACCTATAGGTTTCGTCTTCTTACTTTTGGATTGTAGTTCCTAGCTTTGGGTTCCTGACACCTGTCTTCTGGCATCTGGATTTAATTTTTTCCTCCACCTTCTATCTTCTAGTTTTGGTGCTTCTAGCTTCTTACTTCACACTGCTGGCTTCCAGCTTTCGATCTATGGCATTTATCGTCTGAATTGTGGCTTATAATTCCTGGTTAAAGGTTTCTCGTTTCTGGATTTCGATGGATTATGTCTCCCCTCTTGTAATATTCGGTTAACTGTTTAGTTAAGGACTGCTTGTTTTAATTCTAACTAAGTATTTACATCCTTTGACAGATACGTATTTCGACCTCAACAGTAAGGTCGTCTTCAGTGTCTCGTACTTGACTCGACTGACAAGTACGACACACTGAAGACGACCTTACAGTTTCGACCGAAATACGTATCTGTCATAAGGTGCCAATGCTTATTTGGAAGTAAAAGGAACAGTCCTCAACCCGATTTTCTTTTATTATTATTATTATGATTTATTAACGACACTTCACACCAAAAGGGTGCATTCGTGTCAGGATTCACTAACACGCCAAAGTTCATCATCATCATTTTTGGCTATTAAATTTTGGATTATAACTTCTGACCAGCTTCATCTTCAGGCTTTTGTCTTATGATTTCTGAACTCTGGCTTCTATCTTCATGTTATGGGTTGTTGTGTATCGGCGTCTGGTTTCAAGCTTCTGGCTTCAAGCATTTGTCTTCTGATTTTTATTTTTAGAATTTTGAACTCTGATTTCTGGTTTTTGGTTTTGAGCTTTTAACTTTAAGTTTCGATGTGTGAAAATAATGAAAAATGAGTTTCTATCTTCCAAATTTTTACTTCTAAGCTTTTGTCTCTGGTTTTAATTTCTGTTTTCTGTCTGCTGGCTTTTGAATTCTTGTTTCTAGATTCTGACTTTTGATATCTGAGCTGTAGCGTTTTTTTTTTCTTTTAAACCATGGGCGAATAATCTGCTCAACAGACACCTGAACAGGAAGGTCTAGGTAGTGTGGGGATAATGCCCTCTTCTACAGCAAAAGTAAAAGCTAGCTTCTTCTATTAGTTTTTGGCTTTCAGTTTATGGTTTTTTTATTTTTTGGTTCTGGCTTTTGTTTTCTGGTTTCTGACTTATAACGATTGGCTTATGGTTTATATTTATGTCTGTCTGTTGCAGGTGTGCCAACTTGGTCAAATTAAGGGACAGGTTGGGTAAAGGGGGAAGGGGTGGTTAAACTGCACTGTTTTCATGGTTCTTCGAATGGGAAAATTTAATATCGTCATATATTGAGGTGGAGGCCAAGCCATGCATGTCCTCTAGGATGGAGTCTATGGTCTGTTGTAAATTGACTTCTTAGCTCTGGCTTCCATCTTTTGGATAATGGAAGCTGATTTCTATGTTTCTGGTTTCCGGCTTCTTTCGTGAGGGGTGTTTTTGATCCTGTAGACTGACTTTTGTCTATACCATCTGTGTACTAAGTCGTAAGCACTGACTTTGGGTCGTCGGATAGCACGAAAAAAAACTAAAAAATCGCGAACTTTGTGGATCGGACTGAGTTGACTTTTAATAACACTGACTTTATTGTTCTCAACGATACACACTCAGTTGAGCTCGGCTAATTTCCATTCCTTTGCCAAGATTCGCACAGCCGAGTGCTCGGAAATCGCAATTTAACTGAGATGTCAGTACTCCGGAAGCACGGATGATGACAAGGACGAATTTTACGCGCAGCTCGAACGAGTACGATCGCTGCCCAAGCCACGATGTCAAGAACATCATAGGAGATTTAAACACTCAGGTAGACCAGGAGGAGGAATTCAGACAGACTATTGGTAAGTTCAGCGCCCACCAGCAGACGAACGAAAACGGCCTACGACTCATTGATTTCGCCGCCTCCAAAAAATATGGCCATACGTAGCACCTTTTTCCAACACAGCCTCCCAGATTTGAGATTCCGTCTGCTGTGATGATCTCCAGGTGTAACGATACATCACAGCAGACGGAATCTCAAATCGACCACGTTATGATTGACGGACGGCACTCTTCCGACATTATCGACATCAGGACCTATCGTGGCGCCAACATCGACTCCGACCACTATCTGGTGTTGCTAAACGTATTTTGACTGTATGGTTGATACTCGAAGAGGATTGTATCGCAGCTGAACTCATCAAGATGGGCCCAGAAAAGTTGGCCACCTGTCTGCATCGGCTGATAGCCAGGATCTGGGAAACCGAACAGCTACCGGAGGAGTGGAAGGAAAGGGTAATCTGCCCCATTCACAAGAAAGTCGATCATTTGGAATGTGAGAACTGCAGGGCGATCACTGTTTTGAATGCTGTCTACAAAGTGCTATCCCAGATCATCTTCCGTCGTCTGTCACCTAAAACGAATGAGTTGGTGGGAAGTTATCAAGCCGGCTTCATTGACGGCCGGTCGACAACGGACCAGATCTTTAGCGTAACGCAAATCCTCCAGAAATGCCGTGAATACCAGGTCCCAACGCATCACCTGTTCATCGACTTCAAAGCGGCATACGACAGTATCGACCGCGCAGAGCTATGGAGAATCATGGACGAAAACGGCTTTCCTGGGAAGCTGACTAGACTGATTAAGGCAACGATGGACGGTGTGCAAAACTGCGTAAGGGTTTCGGGAGAGCTATCCAGTTAATTCGAATCTCGCCGGGGACTGCGACAAGGTGATGGACTCTCATGCCTACTCTTCAACATCGCTCTGGAAGGTGTGATGCGACGAGCCGGGCTCAACAGCCGGGGAACGATTTTCACAAAATCCGGACAATTTGTGTGCTTTGCGGACGACATGGACATTATTGCCAGAACATTTGGAACGGTGGCAGATCAGTACACCCGTCTGAAACGCGAAGCAGCAAAGGTCGGACTGGTGATGAATGCCTCAAAAACAAAGTACATGCTGGTAGGCGGAACCGAACACGACCGGATCCGTCTGGGTAGTAATGTAACGATAGACTAGGATGCTTTCGAGGTGGTGGAGGAATTCGTCTACCTCGGATGCTTACTGACGGCTGACAACAACGTGGGTTGTGAAATTCGAAGGCGCATCATCAGCGGAAGTCGGGCCTACGACGGGTTCCACAAGAAGCTACGGTCTAAAAAGATTCACCCACGCACCAAATGCACCATGTACAAAACGCTTATAAGACCGGTGGTCCTCTATGGACTCGAGACATGGACCATGCTCGAGGAAGACCTGCAAGCACTCTTAGTTTTCGAGCGACGCGTGCATCTTCGGCAGTGTGCAGGAGAACGGTGTGTGGCGGAGAAGGATGAATCACGTGCTCGCTGCACTTAACGGCGAACCCAGCATCCAGAAGGTAGTCAAACCCGGAAGGATACGGTGGGTAGGGCATATTGCAAGAATGCTGGATAACAACTCTGCGAAGCTGGTGTTTGCAACTGATCCGGTTGGCATAAGAAGGCGTGGAGCGCAGAGAGCACGATGGGCGGACAAGGTGGAGCGTGACCTGGCGAGCATTGGGCGCGACCGAGGATGGAGAGCGGCACGGCAGCCACAAACAGAGTATTGTGTCGTACTATTGCTGATTACAATGCTGCGAAGTGTCAGTATCAACCGACATTTGTAGCTGAAATTGAGAATGATAACCAGTCATGTTTTGTTTATAGGTTTCGACTGGATGGTTGTTGATTTTGATGGAAAATTTCGGCTTGCAGTCTAACAATTTGCGTTGATTAATTACTGATCATAGTCGACGTTTCGGTCCGGCTATTGAGCCATTCAACCCGACGGTTTCAAAATTGAACAAAATTGTGTGACTTGTTGATTTGTGTATCGAGCCCTGAATAGCCGGACCGAAACGTCGGCGATGATCAATAATTGATCAACGCAGCATCCATTTATTACGTAACGCTGAAATCGAGATTTTCAGACCCCCCTCCCCCTCCGTATCGCTTTTTTGTATGAAAACCCACAATTTTTTTGTATGGACCGTAACGCTAGGCCATACTCCCCCCCTCCCCCTAGAGCGTTACGTAATTTGTGGACGGCGCTCAACGCAAATTATTGTTAGACTGCAAGCCGAAATTTTCCATCAAAATCGATAACCAGCCATTTTTTTATTTACTATCGGAATATAAATAGAATAGCCCCTGATCATTCAAATGACATCAGCTCCAGCCTCAGTCAAAGCACATAGGTATCATTCAATAGAGCTCCAGCTAGGAAGCAAAATTTGCGATGTAGGTTTGAAGGTTTTACCATCATTGATGACGTCAAACCCGACAATCATTCACCTATTTTTATTTTGGCCACCAAACCCAACATGGACCCAATAGTTGTTCGATGTTGGTCCAACAGTGGCTCAGCATTCGATAAAAAAATGACCCGACTTTGACCCGACATTCGATATTTTTTTCAGTCTGACGAAATTTTGCAGGGTTTTTCATGTTTCGTGCTCAGCTACTCATGCGAGTGACAATTTATTCAATTGACAAGGATTCGCTTCTCATTTGATAGGTGCTCTGATTCGATGAAATCGTTCTGAACATTAAGGTGAAGATATGACGAAGCCACACCTCGAATTTTTAAGAGCACTAATCTGAAGAGCCGATTGCCGGTTTGCGCTGAGAAGTTAATCGATTGGTCACCACCAGCGAGTAACCAATCGATAAACCGACATTCGGTTCTTTAGTTTTGGGCTCTTGGAAATTCGAGGTGTGACTTTGTCAAATATTCACCTTAATAGAGGGAAAAATGACGGAGAAGATTTGTTGGATAGTGTTTAAATGAATAAGATGAATGAAACACTGGTTGATTATGTCTTGTCTTAAATGTGATGTTGAACAAATAAATGTATGTATGTATGGGTATATTTTGCATGAAGAAGATGTCGGAAGTCCAAAAATGACGACCAATATATCCAAGATGGCGGCATAAAATGGCGGCTTTAAATTCAAGATGACGGCTGTTTAATGAAGTTTTAGGCCCTAAAACCATGCAATATGGGTATATTTTATACAGGGAATATGTCATACGGTCTGATTTATCGACCGTATTCTATTAATAACTTGATGATTTTATGGCTATATCGGTCTTCTTCTACTCATAGTATAAGGGAGTAGAGAGCAATGTGGATAATGAAATTATTATTATTACTATATATGGTCGGCGTTAAGTCAGAGGGGACCAAGTAACAAAATTGACGAAAATTAGATTTTTAGGGCAATTGAATAAGAATTACTTAAGCTACTTGGAACATTCACCCAATTTTCTTAATGTTACAATTAACGAGAGTTACAGCACAATTTTCTTTTGATTGAACTGCAAAAATCGATAATAATGTGCAGTCAGAGTGGACCATATGCTTGTTGTCAAGAGAGTTGGAAAAATGTTTATTGGTTAAAATCCAATAAATAAAATAGTTTATCATCAAAATGTGATACGTTTCTAAATCGTATGAATCCCCAACGCATTTTCTGATGATTATTGATCAAGAAAGCACGGGAAATTCCATTTTATTATGGTCAATATCGTATTTTACAGATCGTTGTGTTGGAGCATATTGTGGCATTTCGCGTGCAGACAGAGTGGACCAAGTGTCTCTAAGAAAAATAGTTGAAATGATCTTACTTTTCATAATTCTTTCCAAATCAAAATATGTTTGTTTAGTAGCTGTTGGGCATTATATTGAAAGACGTGTCAGAACGAATTTTTGATAAATGCCAGTCCTCTGAATAAATTATTATTATGAATTGTGCAATTACGATATTTCAAAAAAGTACCGAACTATGAAAATACTTTCAAAAGTAGTTAGCTATTAAATGTTCAAGTTAAGAATTCTTAAATAGCTCGTTAATCGACTACTTTTTATGTGATATTGAACTGTTGTACTTGGTTCACTCTGACTGAACATAAAAATTGAAAATGGTTATCAACAGAGTAATAACAGAAATATCAAATTTCAAACATCCTGCTCACATTATACACTACTCCTATTAACTGTTGTCCTACTTGTGCATTATTTTTTCATCAAATCCGGAGAAATTCGCGAAAAGGTCTTAACTGACAAAATGTACACAATTTAAGTGATTCATTCATTTCATTTATTTAGTATTACATCAAATTCAAGATAAAACTGAATCAACAATATTTCTCCATAATACACGGTTCGTGGCTGCCGCTCTCCATCCTCGGTCGCGCCCAATGCTCGCCAAGTCACGCTCCACCTGGTCCGCCCATCGTGCTCTCTGCGCTCCACGCCTTCTTGTGCCAACCGGATCAGTTGCAAACTCCAGCTTTGCAGGGTTGTTGTCCGGCATTCTTGCAACATGCCCTGCCCACCGTATCCTTCCGGCTTTGGCCACCTTCTGGATGCTGGGTTCGCCGTAAAGTGCAGCGAGCTCGTGGTTCATTCTTCTCCGCCACACACCGTTCTCCTGCACACCGCCGAAGATCGTCCTTAGCACGCGTCGCTCGAAAACTCCGAGTGCTTGCAGGTCCTCCTCGAGCATGGTCCATGTCTCGTGCCCGTAGAGGATTACCGGTCTTATTAGCGTTTTGTACATGGTGCATTTGGTGCGTGGGTGAATCTTTTTCGACTGCAGTTTCTTCTGGAGCCCGTAGTAGGCCCGACTTCCGCTGATGATGCGCCTCCGAATTTCACGGCTCACGTTGTTGTCAGCCGTCAGTAAGGATCCGAGGTAGACGAATTCTTCCACCACCTCGAAAGTATCCCCGTCTATCGTAACATTACTACCCAGAAGGATCCGGTCGTTCTCGGTTCCGCCTACTAGCATGTACTTTGTTTTTGAGGCATTCACCACCAGTCCGACCTTTGCTGCTTCGCGTTTCAGGCGGGTGTACAGCTCTGCCACCGTTCCAAATGTTCTTGCAATAATGTCCATGTCGTCCGCAAAGCACACAAATTGACCGGATTTTGTGAAAATAGTTCCTCGGCTGTTGAACCCGGCTCGTCGCATCACACCTTCCAGAGCGATGTTGAAGAGTAGGCATGAGAGTCCATCACCTTGTCTCAGTCCCCGGCGAGATTCAAATGAACTGGATAGTTCACCCGAAACCCTTACGCAGTTTTGCACACCGTCCATCGTTGCTTTAATCAGTCTAGTCAGCTTCCCAGGAAAGCCGTTTACGTTCATGATTCTCCGTAGCTCTGCGCGATCGATACTGTCGTATGCCGCTTTGAAGTCGATGAACAGGTGATGCGTTGGGACCTGGTATTCACGGCATTTCTGGAGGATTTGCCGTACGGTAAAGATCTGGTCCGTTGTCGACCGGCCGTCGATGAAGCCGGCTTGATAACTTCCCACGAACTCATTTGTTTTAGGTGACAGGCGACGGAAGATGATCTGGGATAGCACTTTGTAGGCAGCATTCAAAATAGTGATCGCCCTAAGTGATTATAAGAGTGAAAAGATGCTTGATTTTCCTACTAATTACTCACAAACTTTCCTTGATATCGCTTTTCTAACTATTGAAAATCACGGGTTGAGTGGAAGGCGTAATTCCATTCTTTGTCGCACGAAACAAAACAAGAATTACGCCTTCCACTACTGGTGTTTTGTTTACGAAAGTAAAAGACGAAACTGAAATCACAACGTAAACACGGCGATAGTGAAAGCCGAATATGAAATCAAAACATAAACACGGCGAAATCCTGTCAAAATAAAAAAAACAAGGCGAATAGTAAAAGGCGATTCTGAAATTGATATCGATTCAAAACGCATAGTATTGGGCGTATTTAGCATTATCGGGCATCGATTCGGGCGTAATAAAATGAATGCAATTTTTAGTGCAAAAATTAAGAAATTCATACTGTTTTATTAGAAAATCAAGAAAATTTGTCAGAGTTGTGTCATCTAAGCTTGTTCATGTTGAGTTACTCTAAATTACTCCTAAATAGGAATTGAAATTGTGTCAGCAAAATTCGGTTGTTGTTTTCGCAATGTTACTGCTTTGTCAGTTACGCCGTATTCGCGAATTACTCCGGAAATATGTAAAATCTTGAGTGTGAATTGTAGTGGGTTGAAGATTTTCCAAAAACCGTTCAGTCAGAGTGGACTAAGTACAATCAATTACTTAGTAATCTCTCGGTTCAAGCTTTATTTTACGTTTTTTTCGCGATCAATACAGAGCAATGCTGTGATGAATAGTTATTATGATTTATGGCAAAAATTCAAAAATATTTGTTGAAAAACTCAAAACTTATAGAGTTGCAAACTTTAAAGTCGTTTTTCTGGAAATTAAGTAAAAGGCACATGGTCCTCTCTGACTTAACACCGACCATATGTATTTAAGACACTTTACCAATTAAGTGACATTCGTGTCTGAGGAAAATGAAATGATTGGTATGATAGTATTCGCTAGGTAGCGAACAAGTGTGAACATTTTTTAGAAGGTGAAATTAGGCAAGTAAACCATGTATTGAACGAATACATCGAATGCGTGAAACTCAGGGAATAGGAAATATGTCTGGACTCCAAAAATGGAGACCAGAATATCCAAGATGGTGACCTAAAATCCAAGATGACAGCTCCAAATTCAAGATGGCGGCTGTTCAATGGGCTCTAAAACTATGCAATATCGGTAAATTTTGTATGGGGAATGAAGTCTGGAGTTCTAAAATGACGACCAGAATATTCAAGGTCGCGGACTTATGTTCAAAATTGCGGCTCATGTTTCAAGATAGTGTTTTTTTTTAAGAATTTGAGGCTCACACATTAAAAGGCAGATAAACGATAAAGTGTCGAATTAGGATAGTTTAAAACACACTGAAAAAAAAACTGAACAAAAATAAACGATACGATATTGGTTTTTTTAAATAGGTTTTCAAGGGCACGAGAAAGGCGCCATCACCACTAGCTAGGTGGATTAATTAAAGTTTTATTCTTTGAATATCACACATTTTTGTCGTACTTAGGGTCACTTTAAAAAAAAAATCCATATTCTTGAAATTAATTTGAGCGCTTTAAATAAAAACACCTTTTTCGTGTTGCACCATTGAAATATCAGAATAAGATCTTCCGAACAAGACTAAAGGATTTGAAATCGGATTGTGCCATTCTGAGATATTGTGTGTTAAAAATAAGCCAATTGTAAAATATTTCATTGCTCTATATGACAACAATGAAAAGTTGAGATATGGATCATGAGAACTATTTGGACCATCATATTTTCACATTATTGGAAGAAATGTTCATAAAATATGAATAAACTTTCTCGAAGACAGCATATAGCACAATCTAATAATTTAGGCGTAAATATTTGTTTCCACTTAAATACGGGCCACGAACTATTGTGCACTGCTCTTTCTCATGTTCTACTCATACTCACCATTAGGCCGTCCCTTATTTTGCGAAAATTGGAAATGTTATAAGTTCGTTGTTGGAAAATGATTGTTTTAGCTAAGAAACTATCGTGTCAAAATTTGAAGTCAGTGTCTCAAGACTAAGTGGTCCCTCAAGGGGCCAAAAGTTGTCAAAAATTGAGCTTAATATTGCGATATCTCTACTCTTTTTTGAGTTATAGTCTAGTCTAGTCTAGTCTACATATACACAGCCATTCATTGAAAGAATCCTGGAAAATGATAGAATCGACTACTTCTATCATTTTTCTTGTCATTATTAATGTTTGTAGTGCATCAGAAATACATTACAAGCATTAAAGCGGCCAGGCCTACTGTGCAGCGTTTTTGATTTTACCATATAACTAATGAGTGGGGACATCTCGTACCAACCGCTCAATTTTATAGAAAGCAATATACGAAAAAATCGGTGGAGATGACGATGCTAAGAAGGTTAATGTCACCCCTTGGTCCTGGGTCCTTGGTTTCCTGGGATGGAACACAGGTATTTAATCCGTGTCCTGGCCCTTGTGCCTAGGCTTAAGCGCCTTTGCTCGCTCTCTGAAATGAAAGTGAAACAAAATACCATTTCTTGGGTTCATGGAAATGTAGCGTAATTAAACATTACTTTTGATAGTTTAACATGGACCCATTTAAATAAGTACACAGAAACTACGATTTACATTTTTTACAATTACAAGTAAAATAATATAAGTAGGAACGAACTCACCAGGAATGTAACTTGGAATGCCTATAGGTGGATAGCTGAACTTGATTTGTGGATCCAAACCTAGTTCTTCCGCTTGGTAGGACAAGCCCTGCATCGTTCCTCCTCCAGCAAACAATGGCGGATTCGCTGGAGCAAACCGATGGGGTGTGAATTTCACTGGAGATCTTCGGCAGGAAAACGCGGCGATGGGGATTGTGCTGGTGGTTGCTGAGCTTGGGAAGCTTCCCGGATTGCTCCAGTTGGGAACTCCACGGAACAGTCGAAGTCTTTTTGGAATAGCACCAGTCGGCCTTGATGCAACGGCGGTTCCCCGTGGAGTACTGGCAGCTGCTGCAACAGCTGTACCGACTACCGCAGCTACGGCTTCTCCAACGGCTGCGGCATTCGCGGGAGTCGTCCTTCGAGGAGGAGAAGGTTCTTGCACGAATCTTGTAAGTACTGTTTCTCGTTCCGGCTCCGGTTGGGGTGCTGTAAAACCTAATCGTTTCTGAAGGCGTTTCCGCCCTCGTGGAGGTCTACCCGATAAAACTGAGACTTTGGTTATACTGGCGTGTTCTAATCACTTTCGTACACTTTTCGACACCGGATTTTTTGCGAGCCACCACCGGAGGAACTTCTTCTGCGCTAGATGAAAATCCAAAATTCCACTCACATTGTCACTTTTCACTTTTTTGTTTGTATCGAACATTTTAGAAAATTCGTGACAGCTAAAAAAATTACTTCCTGTTGCTCGCAGAGCACACTACGATCTCCACTTCCGAAAAGAATGATTGTACGCATAAATTTCCTACTCGTTTTTGAGTTATTGATAAAAAAAAACAGCAGAAAAATCAGCATTTTTGACCATTTTTTCAGATCTCGAAGGAAACCTACCCTATTTCGTCCAATAACTTGAAAACGAATGGAGATAACGTAATTCTGTGCACATTTTTTGGCCCTTAGGGTTCTAAAATCATCGGTTTTAGTAGAAAGGCGTATGTTTTTCGTCGAAAGAAATTTCATGTTTTTTTAGTCTCATACAATTTTTGACAACTTTAAGCCCTTTGAGGGGCCGATTAGCCTTGAGATACGGACTTCAAATTTTGACGCGATTATTTCTGAGCTAAAACGATCATTTTCCAACAACGAACTTATAACATTTCCAATTTTCGCAAAACAAGGGACGGCCTACTCACCATGAATCTTCCCATCTTCCAAGGTTTTTTGTATTTTTTCCATATTATCGTTTGATATTCTTCATTTGGAGATCGCAGCAAGTCGTGCTTGCGAAAAGTCGCGTTTGTCAGAGTTCTTGCGTCTGAGTCTTTTTTTTTCTGAATTTGGTGAAATTTCAAGAAAAATGGGTTTGAATACCGGTGAACCCCTGGTTCGCGGATTAGAAGTCGGGCGAAAACCAGGTACTACCTTTGGCTAGCTCCCGGTGGGTTGCGTAGCTGTTGAAGTTGGACGATCGTTTGGCAGTGGCACGGACTTTGGCGTTCAGCGGTGGAAGAAGCTTTGATGTGGACGATTTTTTCTGGGAATAAGTGAAGTTTTGGCTTAGCTTTCAAGACCTCCCTTCCCTCTCCTTTCCCACGGAAGAAATATTCGTCGCAGTAGGAGAAATCGATTCGGCGTCCATTTGAAGCGTTTCCGGTGAGATCTATCTAATTATGCAGGGTTCATTTGAATTTGACAACAATATTAGTGAAATATTTATTAGTTTTATTCTGGGAATGCGATAGAACAGTAGTAAAACAATTGCTGTCAAATTCAGATGAGCCATATGTCCATAATGATTGATTTTGTATGTATCACTTTATTTCAATGCATCATTAAATACGGGCCATCTCCACAACATATAATGTTTTGAAGATGGAAGTTTAAACACAATAATACATACCCATTGGGTATTTGTACTGTGTTTAGGCGGGGCTTGTTGTAAGTGAAAGTGACTTCGGAATGGACGTGAGTTACCAGACATTCTGAAACGGGTCACTGGATCCCAACAGAGCTACAATGGGGTTTCGATTTTGGCAACAATTTTTTTATTTTCAGTTGCCAAAAACGGAATTGATGCTAAAAACGGAATTTTTTTCGTCAACATTTTTTAACATTTCTCTGTTTGTAAATGATTACATAATATGCCTAGTTACCGTTGTAGAACCATTCGACGATCTAACCCCGGAACAGTTAGTTCGATCATATTTTTGTAGAGCAGCTTGTAGCCTCATCACACTGCTACAAATGAATGGATCTCTAAAATCAAATATCCTAATGCGTGTAGCTAGAAATATTTGTTACTTTTTGAAACATAGTATAAATCAAGGGGAATGTCATATCCTATTCTAAACGGAAAATCCACATTTATCCGTTCCTAACCGTCGCGTTAAATCCAAGGTTGGTCATGATTTGCTTTATGTTGATGAGGAAATGCTCGACTTGTTTGGTTAAATATTTATCAAGTTGAATGCTTCTTTCAAGTCCGTTTTTGCCCGTTTTGGTTGGAAACGTGGAGATCCCAACTTCCCTTTAAAAGCATTATGTAGAAAATGGCGTACTCTTCTTCTTCACATTCATGGGGGGATTCTTTAATGCGGTAGCTATAATTTTATGATCTTGTTTTTTTTTTCTTAATCAAGTTGAGTATAATTATAATTGATTGCTTATCAATAGTTCTGCTATTGAAGCAAGTAGTTTGCCAAATTAGTTAACAACCTTGTTTTTAAAACTATAGCATCATATTCATCTAATTCCATTTGTTTCGAGTTCGAAGAAACTCAATGATGCTGTAGAGCAAAAATCGGAAGTAGGGATTTGCATTTTATCACAACTGAACATTTACGCCATAAGAAGGGCATCATTTATTTAAGGTTGAAGGATTCGTAATCTTGTTTTGGATGTCTTCTTCATCTTTTTGTTCTTAGTTTTATTTAATAATCATTGATTTGTTTTGTGTTTGTGAATCTGCTTAGTTGTGTGTGTGGCACAAAAACACGTGTTCCGTTTTACGATACCATTCCATGCGTGATAAGTATTGTAATTCGGTACATACAGGGGATAGACAAAATTATCGGGACAGGCAAAATTTTCACTTTTCAAAAAGTGTTCAACTAGCTGTAACTTTTCGAAAAGTGCATCAAATATTCTCAAATTTGTACTATAAGCTCATCAATTAGATGTGCATTAGTGGTCCAAAATTAGAAAAGATCGGGCCATTCTCCACGAAGTTATAAAAATTCTTGAAAAAGGTAAAATTATCCGATAGCTAACTTTGAGCTGTTATATCTTCGGATTCAATAAACCGATTGAAATGAAATTTTGACCATTCATGACTTATATAATGAGCTATGAAAAAACATTGACTTAACTTAATATTTTTAACACGAAAGAAAATTATAACGATTAGATTATTTTTCTAATAAAACACCAAATTTTTCAAAATATCAACATCGTTACAAAATTCAAGATGCAAATTATAGTTCATTTAATTTCCCTCTAATTGATTTATATATAAATGTGTTTTGAAGGAAAGTAACAACATAGCTACCAATAAATTGAAAAAGTTATAGAATGCATATTAAAAATGGACCAATTTACTAAAAAATCGTGAAAAAATTTAAATCGCTATAATTTTGTCTCTTGTTAAAAATTTCAAGTTAAGTCAAATGTTTTCCAGAGTTCATTATATAAGTCATAAATTGTCAGAATTTCATTTCAATCGGTTCATTGAATCCGGAGATATAACAGCTCAAAGTTGGCTATCGGATAGTTATACCTTTTTCAAGAATCTTTATAACTTCGTGGAGAATGGCCCGATCTTTTTCAAATTTGAACCACTGATGCACAACTAGTTGATGCACTCACAGTAAAAATTTGAGAATATTTGATGCACTTTTACAAAAGATACAGCTAGTTGAACATTTTTTGAAAAGTGAAAATTTTGCTTGTCCCGATCATTTTGTCTATCCCCTGTATAATTTCAAATTAGGTAATTAAAGATAAATTAAAATATCAATTTTACAACACACCCAATCTTCTTTTAAATAATTAAAAAAAGTTAAACACGTACATTTTTGTATTTTTTTTTTAATTTAGATGTTTCAAAAAATATTAAAATATTAGGTTTGATCATTGGTTTGGCGATAGTATATTTTTTCGCTCAGTCATCGTTGGACATAGAAAAGGATGAAGTTTTTCCTTTCTTTCAACTAAAGACAGGTGAGTCTGATCTCAGGATGCGGTCTAAGCTAATTAAAAAACTTTTTATATTAATTCAGGGGAAATCCAAAACCAAGAATTGCAGAACAAATGGAGAGCTAAATTGTATATATTTAGTTCTATCTGACGAGATTTTCAAACTCCAAGGAGAAAACTAAAAAAAAAGTTGTCATGTTTTCTTCAGAAATTTTGACAGCTTTTTAAATATGGTTCGAAATGCCGTGGCTCTACAGAAGCGTCACGCTTTTTCGGCAAAAGGTTATTGCAACTATAAAAAATTGCAAATGCTCCATAGAAAATCAAAAACCGCTCCATAAAGAATGAACATATGTTCCATGAACATATGCAATGTTACCCATAAATAATTGGAAACGTTCCAAACTTTATAGAAAATGTACCGGTAAAACATAAAATTTTCTCATTAAAAGTGAAATTTTGCACCAATAAATAATACTGAAATGCTCCATAATAAAATACAAATGCTCCATAGAAAAATGCAAATGCTCCATAAAAAATTAAAATTGTACCCATAGAAAATTGAATATTGCTCCATAGAAAAATTAAATTGCACCATAAAAAATTGAAATTGCACCATAGAAAATAGACAAATGCTCCATAAGTTTTATCAAACTGCACCACATAAAATACAATTTGCTCCATAAAAAATTGAAAATTCTCAATAACTTCAAACATTTGCACCTCTAAAGCAGTGCAATGTAAAGCAATTCAGCCCTGTCGAATTAAATTGTGAGAATATGCTATCTATGGAAGATTTTCATTTTTTCATGGAGCAATTCATGTTTTCTATGGTGCAGTTTGATAATACTCATGGAGTTTTTGCCTTTCTCGTACACCAAGGTGTACCGAAAGGCTATATGTTCACTCCAAAAACGAAAATTTGATAGAGCCCCCGGAGTGGTCAAGTGTTATATACCAATCGACTCAGCTCGACGAGTTAAGATGATGTCTGTGTGTATGTATGTGTGTGTGTGTGTGTGTGTATGTATGTGTGTGTGTGTGTATGTGTACAAAAAGGTCACCTCTTTTTTAGATAGTAAATATGAACCGATTTCAACGACCGATGGTTCATTCGACGCGGTATATTACCCCATTGTTTCCTATTGAAAATGGTTCAGATCGGTCCAGCCGTTCCGAAGTTATGGCCATTTAGGTGTTCCGGACCGGTACCCCAGGAAGGGGCCAGATACGAAAATGCAACAAACCCATGCATGCGACCCATCAAACCACTGCATTTTCGATTATCTGATGAACGGGAAGTAGAAAAATAGTCTCAGACTATATCTGAACCGGTAGTGTTCCGGAACCGGTTCCGGGTGTCCCACCGGAAGTGGCCAAATATAAAAGTGAACATAACCCATGCATGCGACACGTCAAATAGCGGCATTTTCGATAACCAGCTGAATGGTGAGCAGGAAAGTAGTTTCAGACTATATTTGAACCCGTAGTGTTCCTGAACCGGTTCCAGGTGTCCCGCCGAAAGTGGCCAACTAAAAAAGTGAAGCAAACCCATGCATGCGACACATCAAACAGCGGCTTTTTCGATAACATGATGAACGGTAAGCAGGAGAATAGTTTCAAATCATATCTGAACCGGTTGTGTTCCGGAACCGGTTCCAGGTGTCCCGCCGGAAGTGGCCAATTAAAAAAGTGAACCAAACCCAGGCATGCGACACACCAAATAGCGGCTGTATCGATAACCAGATGAACGGTAAAATAGGAAAATAGTTTCAGACCATATCTGAACCGGTTTTGTTTCGGAACCGGTTCCAGGTGTCCCGCTGGAAGTAGCCAATTAAAAAAAAAACAAACCCAGGCATGCGACACATCGCTTTGCGGCTTTTGCAAAAATCTGATGAACGGTAAGCAGGAAAGTAGTTTCAGACTACATTAGAACCGGTAGCGTTTCAGAACCGGTTCCAGGTGTCCCGCCGGAAGTGGCCAACTAAAAAAGTGAACAAAACCCATGCATGCGACACATCAAAGAGTGGCTTTTTCGATAACCAAATTAACGGTAAGCAGTAAAATAGTTTCAGACCATATCTGAACCGGTTGTGTTCCGGAACCGGTTCCATGTGTCCCGCTGGAAGTAGCCAATTAAAAAAAGAACCAAACCCAGGCATGCGACACATCGAACTGTGGCTTTTGCGATAACCTGATGAACGGTAAACAGGAAAGTAGTTTCAGACTATATTTGCGAACCAAACCCATGCATGCGACACATCAAACAGCGGCTGTTTCGGTAACAAGATGAACGAAAAGCAGGAAAATAGTTTCAGATCATATCTGAACCGGTTGTGTACCGGAACCGGTTCCAGGTTTCCCGCCGGAAGTGGCCAACTAAAAAAGTCAACCAAACCTTTGCATGCGACACATCAAAGAGCGGCTTTTTCGATAACCAGATGAACGGTAAGCAGTAAGATAGTTTCAGTCCATTTCTGAACCGGTTATGTTCCGGACCCGGTCCCAGGTGTCTCGCCGGAAGTTCGATAACCAGATAAACGGGCAGCAGTAAAATAGTTTTTGACCCAAGCTCTGACCACACTTAAGATTACCGGCAGTGTTGCAGAATCAAGATTAGATGCATCGCTGAAATTACAACAAAACAAAATCGATGCAAGCGATACATATGCGTAAACGAACAAAATCTTGATAAAAATTTAAGCGATCGCACCATTTTCCTGAGGCGTTATTATACAGTAGGATGGATCATCGTTGTATGGGAAAATTTTAATATTATAGCATCAATCCCTTTTTGATTGCCGGGGCCCGTGGCGCAGTGGCTACACGTTCGCTTCATAAGCGGATGGTCATGGGTTCGATCCCAGCCCAGAGCGGCTGGCACTTGACCCTCTTCTGAACTCTCATAGCTCAAACGGACCCTGATAATTGGATATCGGCGAACGGCAACCCATAATGGACGGCCAGCCATACATCATTTCATCATCGTGCTCATCATTCTACCAAGGACAGGGAAGAAAAGTGAAAGCAGCACAAAGGCAAATGAGTTCGATATAGTTGAATAAGAATATAATAGAATACATTTAGACACTAAGTGTAAGTGCAGCCGCCAATTGGAATCGCTCACGTAGTGGCTAGTGGACAAAAGAGCTGTAAAATAGGTTAAGTTGCTAAGAATAAAAAAAATCCCCTTTTGCGACTTAAATTACTGCGCACAATTTTGATGCAACTGGTTGAGCCATCGCGCTCTGTAATATGGTTGAAATTTAAATGGGTTTTAATATGGGAAATTTTACTTGCTTGCACTTTTTTGTGTCAAATTTTACATGAATCTTATACTGCCGTTCCACGCCCAATTGTCCCATGTTATATGGGAATCCCATATAACATGGGATAATCATGCGTAGCACAGTAGTAAAACCAATGATAATAAAGTAAAGGCTAAACTGTGCAGAAAAAAAATGCTGAAATGTCTTGATAATGTTCGGCATCCAGTGCTAGTGAAGATGGTCAAGCAGTTAACTGAGAGGTATAATATTATTCAGATTTGCTTATACGTTTAACATAATACATAACATAGGAATATGAGCCATCAATAAGTTTCCAAATTCGATTATGGCTTTGATAAGGTTCTTGCTTTTCTGAACAAGGCTGACACAAATTTCGATTTTCTCTTAAGTCAAGAGGGGTCCCCCCTTGGAAATTTTGGGTCAGAATTCAATATTTTGAGGAAGGGCACAAATGAATAAACCAAAAAATTTTTAAATTTTAAGGTGAAGGGTCCTCCAGAAAATTTCTTACCAAACCCGATGAAAGCGGCTTTGCTTAATTGTTTGAGTATTTTTTTCATCAAATACATCAATTATTTATAAACTCCACCTCCTCATTGACGAACGAGCACTGTGACAAAAGAAGAAAATGATATTTGTTCCATTCTAGAGTATTTTCAGGATTCAGGAACATTTCGGCTTATGGCGACGGAAGTATCTTAGAGTACATATTCGACGAGAAAGGCGGTATCACCACTAGGTGGATTAATCTGGGTTTTTTTATTTTCTATGGGGCAATTTCAATTTTTTATGGTACAATTTAATTTTTCCAAGGAGCAATATTCAATTTTCTATGGGTACAATTTTAATTATTTATGGAGCATTTGTATTTTTCTATGGAGCATTTGTATTTTATTATGGAGCATTTCAGTATTATTTATTGGTGCAAAATTTCACTTTTAATGAGAAAATTTTATGTTTTACCGGTACTATTTTTATAAAGCATGGAACGTTTTCAATAATGTATGGGTAATATTGCACATTTTCATGGAACATATGTTTATTCTTTATGGAGCGCTTTTTGATTTTCTATGGAGCGTTTCTATTTATTTATGGGTGCAATAAATAGGCTGCCACGCTTTTTCCATGCTTTCCATCTACGAACTACTTTACGTAATATTTATAGCAGATTCATTACTTGTCTCTCTAGCGATACCAGAGCACATATTGCCCTCCTCTGTCCATTTGAGATCACCGTGCACATACTATATACCAGTGGTGCTCAAACTGCGGCCCGCGGAGTACTTTAGAAAAAAGTTGGATTAAAATATTGCGGATATTCCACCTGTTTAGACTCCTGCGCGCAAATTAGTCGCATGGATATTTCTCGCGTGGGTCACAGATATAAAACCAGACTGCGTAATAGTTAATATTGGACTTTGCATTGTTGATTACACCTTCAATGTAGTAAACAAACATTTATAAAGCATTTACGCTAAAAATAAGCCAAAACCATTTTTTGCGCAGGAGTCCATAAATCTCCGCAATGGACAATAATACTTTACCACCATTTTAAGCAACTACTATTTTAATGCAAAATCTTTTATAAGAACTATCGATAAATTGTGAAAAGGTCAATTATGAATAACATCATGAACAATTAGTTCCCTGATTCAAGTTTCGAAGAAGAAATCATCTCTTCCTAATAATCTGTTAAATAAGTGTTAAATATTTGATTGATGCTTAATATTGTATTTTTTTTTTTAAGATAACGCAGTCATGTAGCGACACGTTTGCTACTGCAAATGCTCAAAATTAAACTTCATAAATGATTACGAATGGATTGAATTCTGGATGTTTAAAACGTTTTTATTGACCAAACTTAGATTTGAGAGGTTCATTGAAGTTCTAGAATTGCTTGTCGGTGCCTTTTTTGATATACAGAACTGAAAAAAAGCCCTTGTTTAAAATTTGCCGGTTTTTTGCTCACCAGTCGATTTAAAAAAATGTTGTTTCGTACGAACACGTCGGAGCCCTGCGCGTAAAAATGTAAATTCGTTGACCCGTTAAAAAGCCAAATCGTCACGAACACCATTCGATTTTTATTTATATAGATTCTATGCATAGTTAAATAGAAAAAAGTTTTCCTCTTATCAAAATCATGAATTTTATTTTGCGGCCCGCGGCTTAGACGGATAATCTAAATTTGGCCCATGGTATGCTTGAACCTGAGCCCCACTGCTATATACGCTAGTGCTGATTAAGAGGGGGCAACATGCGCTCTGGAGCCGATAGTGACTCGTCCCACTCTATTGCAAAATATTCATGAAGTAGAAACTACACCGAGCTTAGACCTCTTGACAAGTCTCCCGAATCCGTTTCTGTGACAGCAAAATCCTCAATCTAACGTTCACAATAACTTGTTGCAAACTCAGCCCGTCTAGCTCCAACGTTTCGTTCGCAGTACCAACTTTCATCGTTTTCATTTTCAGGCAATAAATGATTTTCTCCAACAATATTTCAACTCACTTTAAAAACACGCTCAGGCTGTGCAATGTTTGTTTACAAAGTATCGCAAGGGAGAAACAAAAGAAAAGACAAAGTTTACCGGAGACAGGTAGTTTACTGTAACAATCGATGTCGAGGCAAACATTTAAACTGGATTGTTTTAATAACTACCAAAAACGGTGAAGCACTCGATTTCAAAATCGACAATAAGCCTGTGTGCACCCTTTGATGCTGTCTTGCTACCTTCCACAGGAAGTTTGACGTTAACTGAAATACCCATTTGCATTTTTTCCGAAGGAGTAGCTAACAGTAAATGTTTGAACTTTATTGATGACAAATAAAACATTTGGAATGCAGTTCGTTTATCTATTTTATAGCAGTTTATGCGTTCACACTCCAAATAATGCAATTTGCATCATCTTTTCACGAGCACAAATCTGGAAATCCAACACCAGCTTCAGTTTGTAATGACTACTCAATATAATATTTACTGCGAGTAAGCAAAACTAAACTTATCAACCAGACGTGTTTGATGGGTCTCCAGATTTATCCTCCGCCTTCTCATAACATAGGTATGTTTGCACATGCCACACGCCACATGCCAACTGTGGTTAATGAATACGACATCATCAGTCGAAAAAGTATGCTCTTATTTGACCTTCAAGCTCCCTTGCCGACTTTTTCGTTTTTCATTTTTGGGACATATAACTTCCTAAACTAGAAACATTTCATCTTAATCTGAAAGTCACGCTCAAGCTGCACAAAGTTTGTTTACAAAATAATCGAACAAAATGTAGGCGAATGAAAATATCAGCTGATGAGCAATGTTGCCAAATCAGGGCAAATGACGAAGCAATTAAAAATTTGTTGCTTTTTGTATGAATATTTTCGAAGCATTCAAACGAATTAAAATGCTCAACTGTAATGGTTCTATAATATACAATTAAATCAGATGACACGTTTAATTTTTAAGCCATTTTTTCACAGTTTTTGAAGTAACTTTATAAAATTGGTTTAAAATATCAGAACATTGAACTGGCAACTTCACATTGATGATGCTTTTCTGGCTCGGTCGTAGTGCATGTACCGTCTGGATTGTGGCTGTGCTGGCGTAGTGAGTGTGCTGCTCGCAGTACGCATATTATTGTGCTGATTCACAAAGTTTGAATCGAACGCATATATCTTGATCTTATCGCTTAGTGCGCGGTTGTTTTTTCATGGTTTTCTCAATCGCGCGATTTAACTGGAATGACGATACAATGTTCTAGTTCGATTCCCGGTATTGATTTTTTAAAAGCAGTTTCTACTGTAACGAGGTGCTCGGGGGGCAAAAAGTTGGTGTTGTTTTGCGTGAAAATTACTGCTGAGTGCCATGAATGCATTTAAAAACTACGGAAATGAATAGAATAGTGATTTTTTCTTTGAAAAAGATTTGAGTGTCGGTTTTTTGAGGATTCGATGAGAATGTGTGCGTGCCATAAGCCAGTGTCAAGTTGGTAGTGGTGATAGCAGCCAAGAAATGTTTTTGTGGATTTTAGCAGATTTCTGTGATTTGAAGGCATTTTCGAAGGAAAATCCCATGAAAAATTATTGGTATTTTTTCCTGCTATCTACTGAATATATGCAGGTGAAGGTAAGTTCACGTTTATTTCATAAAAAAGGCAAAATTAGCTTTTCAAGTAAAAGAAGACAAATAAGAAGCAGACAGTCATCGTCATTGACTGAATCAATTACAAATCCTTCAACCTTAAGTTTTGAATAATTATTCCTAATACTTTCTGTTTCAGCGATAAAGGTAAATTATTTTATTGACGCATTTGTTGTGTTTTTCGCCCATTACATCTCATCCAAATTCCAACATAACCATGAACATAACTTAATCATACTAAATTCCAGACCATTCCAGTTCCAAAATCCTATTTCCATTCTATTTACGAGAGCGTCGGTGAGTCGCTGGCATCTCGATAAATAGATATCATCCCTTCCCTATTATCCCTTCCCATCCACATAACGTGTTTCTTATCGTTTCAGAGAGCGATCAATGGCGCTTAAGCCTAGGCTTGTTAGCCAGGACACATGGTCCAAATGCCTGTGCCCCATCCCGGAAGCAAAAAGGCCCATGGAGTGACAAAATTTCTTAGCTATGTCACTCCCAACGTTGGTGTTAAAAATCACTTACACTCACATCAACACATCAACATGATCAACTCAAATACACTTACACAATCTGAATCTTGCCGCATCACTCGCTTATAGTGAATCCCCAATCAACCCTTTCCAAATATCCAACTCCTTGACACCTATGGGGTCGCCGGTGAGTCGCTGGCCTTTCATAAAGTAGGTGTCATATCATCACATCCTTTCCTATCCTCGTAACGGAGAAGATGGGCGTGGCCTGCAATGGAAGTTTTCATGTCTTTTTTACTTCAATCTCTGATTGGATAGCTGTTCCTTCCCAAATAGCATTCCATAAGCAATTAGAATAGGAGTATTAAAGTTTTAACATGACAACTTTCAGTATGTCCCTCCCCCTGGATATTCAATCTTGACGCGATGGGAGGGCTTAACCCATTAGCACTTTAGTGCCAGTTTATTCACCACCGCTTGGAGTTTGAGCTAGATATATCTGGTTTACGAGTTGAGCGCAAGTGAAGGAATCGGCCGTAAGTGCTAATGGGAACCAAAGGAGTATCCGTTGTGCATTTATCACAAGTTCAAGACAAGTTATAATTCAGCTTGCATAGACCTAATCTTTGAATTCATTGAATTTTCTCCAATTTAACAATAATTGTTAAATTTAACGTAACGCAAGAGTGAGTAGGGGAGGCCTCTGCGTTACACTCATCATTCATTACTTGAAATCGAAAGTACACAGGACAGGGGACGCTAGGATAAGTTGACTAACAGTCTTACAGATTAGATTCATTACAATTAGAAAATTATGGACTGATTAGGTAAAGATAAAACTGTTGATTATAGGAGTTATATTTGTATTTCTTATTTTTATGGGTTTTGTGAATTTATAAAAGTTGACAAATAATCATTATCATTTTTCAGTTGACTGAACTTTTTTGTTTTTATATCTTAGACGGTATTATTTCACTGATCAAAAAAGCAGGAATTTAGTTAGGACTTAGGACGGTTGACAATGTAAAGGGTTACGATGGATATAATATTACTTTGGACTGAGATGATCACAGATATGCAGAAGACGACTAGCGAAATTAGGAACACAATTTGATACATTATTGACTATATTTTGACAAATAGGGTTTGACAAATTTCTTTACGATATCGAATGGAAGCTCAAAAAGTGTTATCTAACACTAATATGAGAGTTATTTGGGGATGATGCTGGTGCTGTCAATGACTAACATCGGTTATTGACACTATTGGTAATCAGCTTGAAATAATTTTCAGAATGTATTTTAAAATAGTTGAGGATATTATCTGAATATTGTTTGGGGAAGCTGTCAGAAAAACTAGTTGCCCATATCGGCTAAAAACGCTAGCTCTGGTAGTTGTTTTCGAATAATTTTCAGAAATATCAAATTTTTAAAAATTAGCTACGACACATTTTTTTTTTCTTTTCGCTCTTTGTATATTTCTTAAGAATAGTACTCTGAAGGCGTTAACATAGACATAGACATCTTTTTTTTATCTCTGAATGTTGTCCAGTGACCTCGGAGATTTTCGATTATTGAAATATTGTTCAATTATCAAATCATCTTTGGAGCTTCCATTCGATCAAAACACTAGTGCGATGGGAAAAGTTAACAACAGTATTTTTAAAAACTACTACGACCCAATGCTAATTACTACACACTTTGCTCAAGTTGACGACATCGTCTAGTCCATCGTGAGTATTGGTCTTAGTAGGGGGAAAGTTGGGAAAGGGTCCAGGCTTTGCTATCAGCTGTCCTGCAGCTCCACCTGGTCACTCTTCAAAAAAAAAAAATAAAAAAAAAAAAAAAAAAAATAAAAAATAAAAAAAAAAAAAAAAAAAAAAAACATGACAACTTTCAGTATGCAATCTACGAATTAATACTCCGTTACAACGCAACGCAATTATCGTTTGATATTCTTCATTTTTATCTATGTTTTGTTCAGAACGACCTTAAATTTGGACGAAACCCGCCTATCTGACCCTCGCTTCTCTCTAGCCCAACCACGCGGTGATGCATCCCACAGCTGAATTGAAGATGCCCGGTGCATGAATGCATGTGTGATCACTGCAGCTGCCATTATGAGGCTCCAAAACCCAGCGCCCTGCTGGGAGGTCTGCAGTAGCACTAGGAAGATAAGATTTTCCAGGGTTTCTCCGTATACCTTCCTGGCTGGCGAGGCGATATTAAAATCCTGAAAAATCCTGCTTTGACCCTTGTCGGCACCATCATTTTGATCCAACCCGGTCAGGCAGAGAAAGAAGAGAGAGAGAACGAGAAGGAACTGAAAGAGTCCCGGCAGGAAGGAGCTCTTTTATGTGGCAATTTTGTTCTTTTGATTGCATTTTATTTCCATTCAGATATATAAATATTCTTCCTTTTCTGCAGGAAAATGCCTTTCAGGACCTGCTTCATACATCACCCGGAGAGTTCACAGCTTCGGGGCTGCACGGGCAGCAACAGCAGCAAATCCAAACGAGAAGCAGCATCGAATTTCCTTAAGTGACAAGCTTCCTTGGAAGTGCTAAAAGTAGTCGGTAGGTACGTACATTCAATCATGGGGCCACGCTCTGAGGGCAACGCAAATATGTACAATTTGTTGATCTACCGTCCGACCCTCTTGGTGTGCCTTGCTTGACACCACGAACGTGTTAGCTGGCACAGTGGTACTTTCATGTACTAATGGAACTGTACCTGGAATAGCAATATCTCGGGAACGTCTTAACCTATCCAGAGCAAACTTATGAATGATACCAAACTCTAATCAACATCAGGTAAATATGTTGAAACTTAGTTAGAAAAAAGTGGAAATTATATTTCTCAAATCGGTGTTAAATATTTTGACCGCTTATAGAATGAGTCCCAACCTGATGTGCCTTCATTACGCACTCTTCTGGCGAAGGAACTTTATCGTGCGAACTCGGAGAGTTTACAGTCGACGTCTCTTTGTGTGGCACTTACTGCCAAAATGGGAGTTAAGCAAAAAAATACATATCTATCAAAAGAGGCCTGTCAAGAGCTGTCTTGTAAGGAACAACGCAACGCAACGAACGGTTTCGCCGGGGCAAGGGGGCGAGAAAACGATGTGATGTGTGAGTGAAATTTATTCGTCGTTTTTCTCCCGAACCTTGTTTCTACCGGTAAGGTATTCACACCAGGCACTTCCTCTTTCCCGGTAGTGCAGAGCTCCCAGCCCAGACCCAGCAAGCAAACAGGAAGACGAGATTTTTGAGTTATGCTATTTGGAAGGAAATGTTTGCCTGCTCGAAATAAACTCAATTTTCAACTCGGAACTGTCAGAGCTAGTCAGATTGGGTTTTGGGAGAGAGTGTGTGCATACAACAGATTTTGGAACACAAAATTGTCAAAGGGGTTTGGCTGTGTCGGGCTCCATTAGGTACACACGAGAATGTGATTTATGTTGTGATATGATTTATTGCTATGCTCAACACATGACGAGCGGAGAACTTGATAAAAAGGATATTAGAAAAAGCAACGTTCAAGTAATTTCATTCTGTGTGTGATTAGGTTCGGAATGTTGCGGAGCTATAAAAAAACGTTGAAGGGAGATGAAAGCAAATATTATTTCGGAATAAAATGTGCTCAGATCAGTGATGTTATCGAGATAACTTCAACTTGCAAATTACTTACTGTATAACCAGCTCTTTAGAATAAGAAAAATCTGTCAGTATGAAAATATGCTTTTCTAAAAAAGTTTTCTACAACTTTTTAAATTCATTTATAGTTTTACTCAGCTTTTACCTTTGTGAGTAAGTTGGTTGGGCTTCGTGGCTGTGCGGTTAGCGACGGCAGTCGTCTATGCGTATCGTGAGACTCGGAGTGTGGGTTCGATTCTGGCTGAAGACGGTGTGAGTTGTCTTTTTTTTGTGAGTAAGTTCCTATCTTTTACATTAGAAATTATTTGGGATGATTCTTCCTACTTAAATATAAGAAAATCATTCATTTTTTTACTTATATTCCTATACAAAACACAAATTCTTTAAGAGTTTGTTCCAGATATCCTTCCAAAGATTTCTTCAGCAATTTTTCCAAGGGTTTCCCTAGTAGAATAACTAGCCACAGAAGTCCAATGTCGTGACTAATCGTGTGACTAACATCTAGTTTGCCACGCCCTTACAGCGTCAGTAGCGGTACTAGAAGTGTCAAATAAATTTTATTTACCAAAACAAAAGACCCTCTATCAGCTGGACATTTAAAAACAATCAATTATTACAATTAAAGTTATAAATTTAATTAAATAGGAAAAGTGACTACAGCGCCATTGGAGTTCTAGTGTATTTCTATTGTTTCCCTAGAAACTCTTCCATAGCATTTTTTTAAGAGTTCTGCATTGATTCTTTCAGAAAAACCTCTGTCGGCAAATCTTCCACAAATTCCTTCTGATTTTTTTTCCAGCGGTACCTTCAAAAATTCATTATATCAGAAATTCTATAAAAAATATGTCCAAGTATTTCTTTTTAAAAAAAAGCTTTCAATGATTCCTTCAGAAATGCTTCTACTAAAGTTTCTTTGAAAAGTTCTTTCAGAAGTTCCTGAAAAAAATCCAAAAATTAAAAAAAATCCCACAAAGATTCCCAATTAACTTTTAGAGAAAATATTCTTCAAATTCCGTCAGCAATCGTTTCAGTTATTCTTTCATAAATTATTTCAAGAAATTCCTTTGTCAGAAATTATTCCAGAGATTTCGTAAGAAAACCTATCAGGAAGTCCTTCAGATCAGGGATGGAAAATGTCATTTAGTTACTTGCCAATTTTACTGTGCTTAGTAAGAAATGTTCATTTGTGATTTAATTTATTTCCCATAACTAACCAACAATATGGATTGGTGATGCTTACGAACTGAAATTCGCATCGTATAAAATGGAATTTGAAAAAATATTTTTGATATTTTTTTTATGAAATTCCATAAGATTCCCCGTCTCTGCTTCAGATATTCCTTTAAAAAATTTTTAGAAGTTTTTTAGAAATTCCACCAAAAGTTTATTGAAAAATTCAAGAAATCTTCCATGACTGTTTGCAGAAACAATTTCATGGATTCTTAAGACAATTCTTCATGAATTCTTTCAGAAATATACCCAGAGCGGCTTCCAAGACGTTTTCCTGTTTTTAGGAAGTTTCGCTTCAGAAATTGGTCAAAGGATTCCTCCAGAAGTTTCTGTTTAGATTCCATTAGAAAATCTTTCAAATTTTCTTGTAGAACTTCCTTCAGCAACAATTTCAGAAAATCTGTTATGGACGCAACCGGAAACTGTCTTCAGAGATTCCTTCAGAAATTTCTTTGTTGATTCTTCTAAAAGATTGAAAATCTTCCATGTATTGCCAAATAATCCTACACGAATTTCTTGAGGATTTTTCACAGAAATTTTTCCACAGATTCCATCAGACAATCCTCCATTGATTCTTTCTGAAAATCCTCCAAAGAACCTTGTGGAAAGTCTTCAGTGGATTCCTTGAGATATTCCATAATAGATTTAACGAGAAAAACTTTTCTAGGAAAACCTTAAAATCTAGATTTTTTAAAGATACCAAGAGTTTCTTCCGAAAGTGTTTCATTGATGGATTTAGACATCTTTCAGATCATCCTTCAAAGCTTCCTCTGGAGTTTTCCTTAAGATATCCGATAAAGAAGCCTCAAGAAATTTAATATATTTTCAGAGATTTCTCCGAAGATACTGTTAGAAAATCCTCTACGGATTCTTTCCGAGATTCATCTCGAATTTCCGTTAAGACAAATTCAGAAATTTCTCCAAATTTCTTTCACAAATTCTTTTCCTGTTTCTTTAAAAAAATCGCCCACAGTTTCCTTCAGAAATTCTTCAATAGATTACTAGTTAATGTTCACAAATGTCTATAAAAATTTCCTATAAATTCTTCGTTGTATTACTTCTGTTACTGCATCATAGATTCCTTTAGAAATCCTTTCACTGATTCCTTCAAAAATTATTACAGCAAATCTGTCGTGAAATCTGACAAGGAAATTTTCAAAAAATTCGTCAGCGGTTTCTTTGAATATTCTCCCAGCGATTCGTTGAGAAATTCCTCCAAGGGTTATTTTACATATATCTCTGAAGTTGTTTTCCGAGCTCTCGACGCATACTCAAGCAAAACAAACTTCCTGGTGGCTAGGTATGCGGAGTGCGAGAGTAAGTCTCAATAAAAATGATCTGCTGTCATTTGTAGTAGCACAAACGGGAGTGTGTTGTGGATTGGCATCTAAGACGAAAGAGAGATGAGTTTGTGAAATAGTACTGTTCAAGGTGTGGCTTCGGAGTCAGTTTGGCTATCTATTACACAGAATCATTACTTGTTCTGTGGCTTAGTTGGTTAAGGCGCCGGTCTAGTGAATACGGAGTCGTGGGCTCGAATCCCAACAGAACGTGATTTTTTTCACAAATTTCATCTCTCAATTTGTCAATCAACAACATTTAGTGCCTTCTAATTACAAGTTTTTCCAGCATGTTCAAGACATACCAGCAAATCTGGTTAAATGCCAGTAAAATGGACAATATGTGTCATTGTTTTCAGAAAGTTCAGAAGTTATCCTTTAGAAAGTCTACCATGGTTTTTTAGGATTACTACTGGCATTTTAAATAGTGTTCTAATTCAAAATTGTTTGTCGAAGCTAAATTCAACTAAGGGTATTTATGATACCCATCTTGAGGCGAAACTGGAAGCATTTCCTCACTTTTTGGTTTTTGATTTTTATTGAATAACGAAGCAATATTTTCAAAATCGGTTTTCGTGCACATGTAGAGTATGGATCAAGGTATCTTCTAATTTTTTTCGTGGTGGAAATTTTTTTTTGTTTTTGCAGAAACCATTTTTGAACAAAATTTCACAAAAAAATGGTTTCTGCAAAAATGGAAAACATTTTCAACCTCAAAAAAATTCAGTAGATACCTTGATCCATACTCTACATGTACACGAAAACCGATTTTGAAAATATTGCTTCGTTATTCAATGAAAAATCAAAAACCAAAAAAATAAGAAAATGCTTCCAGTTTCGCCTTAACTAATGTGCTCTCATTTTTTATCAAAATTGAAACGATGCTTTTTGTCACTGTTTGTATTGTTTCTTAGTTTTGTGTTTTTGTTAGAATTAAGCATGCGTGATAACAAAAAGAACAGGCATAATGGTACCCCAAATCATCTGTTTTCAAAATAGGATAAAGAAGTGTTCTCATACCCAACATTCTAAATGAAAAAAATCAATATTATTGAATCTTTGGTTACCACATTTCTGAACAATATCATACACCCATTTCCGGATACCATCACCAAGAAATCTATCGCATAACGATGAATATTTTGCTTAAATGGCAAAATCAACTCACGGACAAATTTCACCTGATATGTAGGTACTCGAATCGCTGGCAACGACGATGGTCAACCGTCGTCCGTCCTCTATAGATTCGATTGCCATTTGTCCATGTGTGGGAGGACCACCAGATCTACCGGCAAATGACCATTCGAAATGGAAGTACGTAACTCACCGTTGTTCCGATGACTGTGCAAAGTTAGATACCTATAGCTGCTGCAACACCGCCGATGACAAAAAGAGAAACGGAAATCCATTTTTGCAACTTGCAACGACTAACAATGACGCCGCCGACGAACGACGACGATTCCAGTAGGAGAGCCGGTTTCGGTACCACAACGCCAAGCCACGCCACGCGAACAGGTAATACTGATAAAATATTTTATATTTCATGTTCCCGAAATATTCGACACCGCATTGCTACACGGTGAGTTGTTATGCACTCGGTACACTTCGATTGTCGGACCGGGATCCAGACACGGAAAAAGAAACCGAGAAAATACGATGGGTAAATCTTCCATGCAAAACCTAGGTGAGCGCCGGAATTCAAACGAATGGGGAGGCGACCGTACAATGGAACTAGTTGAGTAAATTTCCATTACTGTATATTGATATTCGTTATATAACAAAAAATGTTCTCGTTTGTGTTATAAATACTTACTTTCAGTCCTGGGCATCCAGGGTGGTGAAGAGGGCCGAATTGAAAGATTTAAATTTTGGGCGATTGCCAGCCAGTGGCCAGGACAAATTTCTGTCGATTTGCTTGATTTCGTTGTTGAGGCTGCGCCACCATGAGCCTCTCGGGCTCTGGGTCTGCCTCTGCTGCGATGTCCTGCTGGGTTCCAATCTAACACTTGCTTGCAGATTTCGTTTCCACCACTGCGTAGAGTGTAGCCGACCCACCTCCACTTTCGCTCCCGAATTTCTGTCGCTATCGGCTTTTGATGACATCGACGATGGAGCTCCACGTTGGAGATCCTATTGTGAGGTCACCATGCATGAATTTTATACCGCAGGCATCTATTGATGAAGACCTGCAGCCGTTGAGGGTTCTCCACTGATACATACCAGGTTTCACTGGTGAACAGCAGCACAGAATTCACGTTCGTGTTGAAAATTCGCCGACTAATCTGCACTGAAAAAAATATATATGTAAAATTCAGCTAGAAATCATGCACATAAAAGGAATGCTAGAGTTAGTGCATTTTTACATGAGATATAATGTAAAATTACATTAGCATCGTGTAAATTTCCGCAAACTATCGCGTAAACCATCTTGGATTCTAACCGGTTACGTGACTATTGGCGGAAATTTACACGATTGTAATGTAATTTTACATGATATCTCATGTAAATATGCACTAAGTCTAGCATTCCCCTTATGTGCATTATTTCTCGTTGAATTTTAAATGAATATTTTTTTTCTGTGTGGCTATTTTTCCATACATTTCTTAAACTCGAAAAAGCAGTCATCGCCTTCTTGATCCGTGCACCTATGTCGATCTTGGTACCATTTGACTACCAAGATTATGGAAGCTTTCAACATTCTTCACTGATTGCCCAGCTATATAAAGCTGCAAGGGTTGACCGTGTTTACATCCAACGACTTGGTCTCGTTGACGTTGCTAATAAGACCTGCCACTGAGGAGCGGCGGGGATGGTGATGGGCTGCCAAAGCAATCCACGATTTGGTTCACGATCAATCGTACCTAACCAGGATCTCGTCGATTACGATGAGGAGCAGTAGCGTTGATAGGGTACATCCTTACCTTACTCCAGTAACGACCCGGATGTGATCGGACAAACCACCGTTGTGCAGTACTCTGCACGAAAATGCCCTGTACTGTGCTTCAATGACACCGATTATTTTCTTAGGGAGACTCATGCGCCTGAGGGCTTCCCACATGTCTCCGTGATTGAGACGGTCGTTATAAATGCTCACGAAATATTCACAAGACAAGAAATAAGAATTTTCTTATCATACAAACCAGTTTTATACCCATCTACGGTACCAACTATTTGGGTCCCGCACGGATATCCCTTTTTGATGGATGGCGCTTTCGAACTCTCGCCGGGCAACATTGCAATGAAAGAACTACCCAGGTAGGTACTCTGCCTTACCTGCTGCAATGCAACTATGCAGTGTGCTTGATTGAATATCGTTCCATCCGTGTCCGTCGAACTGCTGGATTTGGATTGATAAGGATTATACCGTTGTTGTTGCTGTTGCATCGAGGGGGGTGTGGAGAGGTCTTCCAGGATACGGAAAACCAAACAGAAGTCGGTAAACCGGCGAACGAAAATCCGACCGTGGAATAAAATGAGAAAAAATAGTCGAAACCAAACGAAATGAAAAATGTAAGGGAATTGAAGCATTACATGAATTTCAAACGTCTGTCTTGCAGTTTGTTTGTACATGGCGACACCCGGCAAAACCGTGTTTCGTGTTGGCGTTCACCACGACGGTGGCGGTGCGGTGATGTTCCAGTCGAAAACAAGTGCGCTGCTGCCAGAGAGCTATCCCGATTCTATGACGCGACTGCAGATAGCAACAACGAGAAGGAATACGAGCGGGTATCGGCAAGCGCTTCGCTGGAGCGCAGGATTTATATATTGGATGTGATCAGTAATGCAAACAGAAGCCAACGGCAACATGAAGAATAGCGGAGGGCTGTATCCTCGTGGCAGACGAAAGAACAATTGACGATACTTTATGGGAATCGTTTGAATAATGATACTAATTGGATGTCATAAATTTTGCTTTGTGTTCGAAAGCCATTTGCTGCGGAAAATTGATACCGTCGTAAATTAATACAACCCTGTGTGTAAAAACTTTCTTTAGTATCGTATCTAGAATTTGTCGTCTACCATTGAAAAGATTCTATTACTTACCGTCGTAGCTTCTTGGATTACATTTTGAAGCTTTCATTTGCTGCTTTTAATCTGAGAAAACCAACTTTTTTTTTCTAGATGGTGAAGTATTCATCATTTTCAAGTATCAGCAATTCCCACTTTCCCGTTATTTGTACAACATTTTAATACATACAATATCCAAAATGCGAAATGATTTATAACAAATTTTATTCAATTCCGGCGCGGCTAATCAATACAATCACAATATTCTATTTTGCTTTTGGAATTTGCAGTATGTCAATACGAACAAAATAAACTCATCGGTATTACTATGTAGGGTCACAGTGGGCCCATAAAGCCGAGGAGTATTCAGTATGACCATGCTGAAGGTAACAGGATCAATTCCCGGTCAGCCTAGGGTTTTTTCGTATTTCTTTTTCTCCGATTCTTCGTGCTACATCAAATCCTCAAGTTATATACTGAAACATGTCTTCGGTTCACAAACGAGCCGAATTGATAAAGATTTATAATTGAGTGGGTTAGAAGCAAAGGGCTGTAAGTGACAAAAATTCCATACAAAATGTATGGAATTGCAAAATTGACCCAGTTTTCTCGAGCTAATGTAATTTTTCTAGTCATCGTAAAACCAAACTTGAAAAAGTTCCTAAAAGCTTGAAATCTGAAGAATTTTGTGATATGCTCAGCTGAAAATCGATGAAATGGTCACTTACACCCCTTTGCATCTGGGCCCCTCAATTGTTATAGAGTTTTAGCACTTCTCAGCAAAAATTGCTGAAAACTTTCTGAAAATGCCAAAGAGATTAGGCTCTGCTCTGTGGATCTCTTGAGCCGGGTTTGCTTATATGCTTTTGAATCTGATTCGGATGTACTGTCAATTGTAATGACTCATTGAATCGTCTAACAATACTACAGGTTCCAAGAATCACCATATTCAGGATGCTGTTCAGGTCCTTCTTCAATTTCAGCTCGTCTAGGGACCTCAGAAGAGATTTAGGGACAACTCCGATTGCCGAGAGGACAACCGGAACTATACGGTCGTCCTCCAAGAGCCACATCTGCTTCAACATCTCCGCTAGATTATCTTGCCGAAGAACGTTGATCGGAGATTATGATCTAACGGTACAGCGATGTCGTTGAGGGTTACTTGCGGCCGGTTTTGAAAAAAAGTTGCATAAAACTGTACAGGGATCGCGAGATCATAACGGACGTTGTTGCGAAACCACTGGGCATATTCGCCCGGCAGCTGAGTGAGTTCAGTACCACCCCAGATGACAGCCATATCAGCATAGACGTCAGGCCAGCAGACAGCGTGGTGAAGTGTCATATGGAGCATAAACCGAGAAAAACCGACAAGAACTATTGACCTGCTTTGCATGTGAAGTTAACACTAAGTGAATTGCGTTAATTTATTGATATTACTACTGAGTGAATTTATTATAATAACTATTCGTAAGCAGCCGTGAGAGTCAGAAATCAAACTGAATTGTAAAACCTAGGTGAATTTCTAAAACATGCATTTTTCTTACGTGCTATTTGAAACTTACTCCTAAACCTATTCTAGCTAAAACTATTAGTACGGTTCTAAGTAGTACGGCAGTTAGTTTACTCTTAATCAGTAGTCCACGCAAATACCAGTTACATGCAAGTAAGTGTAGCCTAACAAAAAAGAGAGCTAAATTGAAATGAATTTATTAAATCTAGGACAGTACATGCAAACACAAAAGAAATCAGTTCGGACCAGACACAACAAAGAAGAAAACGAAAATGTAAGGTAATACTGTATATCATTGGACGCAACTGATTAAATTCAATATATTTCAGCTTTGAAGCTGCGTGTTAGCTGCTATCAAAATCGTTTCCCTTCCCTGTCCGAACAGACGTTGTGGTTTACGACCAAAGGTTGATGCGGGTAACCCTCAACGACATCGCTGTACCGTTAGACCATAATGTCTAATCAACGTTCTTCGGCAAGACAACATAGAACCACGACCTAGGGGAATCCGTCTGGTACCTACTTGAAGTAGGGCACAAATCTGTCTACCAAGTTGTGCTTTGAAGCAAGCTATTGATGCACAATTACGAACGAGGTAGGCTGATCCAGCGAACACTGAACAGCCTGCAATGAGATGCTCTATCGTTTCTCCTACTGCATTGCCCTTCCCGAAGAGGTCCTTCACGTCTTCATGCAATTATATACCGCTGGTTATTCTTTGTTTCCGAGAAGAGGTCACCCCACACCAGCCACGTGTTCAACAGCGCCTTATCGTATATGCTCGAGTTCCAGTTGATGGGCGTGCGTTCCATGCAACTCCTTCTGCTTCCACGTTACGATCATCTTTACGAAGGTCTTGATGTCGCAGTTCAGCTGGTAATCCCCATGCGCCAGATGCAGGGCGCTGTAACCGTGGTCAGCTTCACATATAGTGCAGTACATTTCACGAAGGTTCTGGTTTTCTATGAAATATGCCCGCAGCTGTTGGATCTGGAAGACACATAGTGCCGGGATATTGGTGACGCCTCTTCCTCCTACTGCGCGTGCCAGGGTGACTCTCTCGATGGACGACTTTGGATGGCGAATGTGATGCTTGGTGAACGCCACCCGTACCTACTGCTCATACGGCACAGCTAGCGTGTTGATCGCCTTCTCCTTGCTGCCAGCTGACAGAAAGCTCCTCAGAACACAGTTGACACCATGCAAGAATTTGTCCTGCAGTTCCTTCTTAATCGCTGTGTGACGAATACCTCTAAGTTGCAGGAAGCCGCTTCAACCATATTCCGAATCTTCTCCTGTTCGTTGACGCGGAAACTGCGGGCGTCCACAACTTGACCCTGGCGAAGCTGAACTAACCGGCATTTGTCAATTCCAAACTCCATCCGGATGTCGTTGCTGAACACCGTCACAAGCTGCAACAGTTGACGCAGCCTCTGTACTGATTCCGCAAACAGCTTCAGGTCGTTCATGATGTGGGTTATTCTTGTACTCCTTCCCTCACTTTTCAGTTGGTACTACAAAGTACTACGAAGATTTGCTCAATCGCAACAACAAAGGTATACCAAGAAGCAGGATTAACATAGTTGATGACAGTCGAGCAGTGGAGCCACTAAAACTGGATGAAGGTAAGAAGGCGTCCGAGCCGACTTTTGGCAGGTCACAGAAAATAAGTATGTATAAAGCAGGCAGTATTGAAGACACATCAAAAGCTTCTCCTTTCAGCGGAAAACAAAAAGAAAGCGTAAATGTTACGTCTGCAAGGATTGAATAATCAGTGTGATCACTACACCGTATATGGTACTGCACCTGGGCACACTTCTGTGTAACTAAACCATTTCAAGTCTCAAAGCTTCCAGTGGAAGCCTTCCACACACTTCCAAATGGGGACAAAACGTTACACAGCAGTCATCGTCATCAGTCTACAAACCTTCCACTCTCCATCACGTTTCCACAGCAGCACTGCCTGACACTACACGCTAACGCCGCTCAGCACTAAAGTGCATAATTTCCAGACTCTACCAAAAATGTGTAACCCTTGCACATTCACTAAATCAGCTCCTGTGTCCGCAAAATCCTGTGTCCTGTGCATCGACATTTCGCATCTAGGCGAGTGTACGAGCTGTTTTTGAGAATGTGTAACTGTAACACATTTTTGGTCTGGAAATTATGCACTTATGAGTAGGGCTTAAACATTTTAGTGCTGAGCGGTTTTACTGTGTAGCAACCATCTCTGTCTGCAACGGCATCATCCGCCTTGGAATGCATCTCGATTTTCCGCACCCTCTCGAGACGCCGCAACACTGCAACAACAGTTCCAATGGGTTCGCGATGGGACGGAGCCAAGATAAGGGGATACCCTAAACCCATCTAGAACGTACCGCACCAACTTTTGTGATAAAGTGGATCTCGTTTTCTTGAAATAACTGCACGACTGCGACGAGCTACCGACCGAGATGAATGTGTATTACAACGACGACGACGACGACGACGACGTTGGTTCCCTTTACACATGATGTATCGTTTGTTCTAGGAGGGTGACGAGATACGTTCACATACGTATCATGCTTTACAACAGCCAGCAATCTTCGTCGGCACAACATTGTTTTTGAGCGTCGACGGCGTCTCAGTCGTCAGTTGGAGTTTCTTTTTTTGTTTAAACAATTCATACGTGAATCAACAAAACCAGCGACAGGAGTTGCAACATGGAGCAGCAGAATAAACAGACATCCGAACAGTACCTAGTAGCAGAGCGGGATCCAGCAGCAATGTGCTACAATCGACATCGATGTGATATTCGAGCGCGAGGCTGGCTGTCTGCCGAAGCGAACGAGAATAATTTGATTCGAAATTGATATTTGCGTAAATAATCAAGCGAATGACAACCTTATGGAGCGCGGGGTGGTATTTCGATGATGTTGCAGAAAAAAAGATCGTTCTCGCTGCTTTTTGAATTTCCATTCTGCTAAGTTGAATGCTGAACTGAAGCACATGTAGAGTTATTGAAATAATCATTATTATCAATGCCAAGAATTGAGGAATATGTTTTCTGTAAGGTAAGCTCAAAAATGTGCGTGAAATTATGGAACTATGCACTTAATGGAAATGCCAGATTTAATGTGGAATTTCTTCACATGTCCTATGAAATTCAGTAGCGATATAACCATGCCCGTATCGTATCCGTGTTTATAAGCTCCTCCAATTTTCTTTCTCACTCCACGGAAAATATCATTGTCACATGTCGCAGGAGTTCCAAGATAAACACATTCTTCAACAAATTAAAACACCTCCCTATAAATCACTATTCTAGAACACAACTTGGCCTGCCTGTGTCCCTACCTTAGTCTCTACCTACATTCATGTACTTCGTTTTGTCAAATTCATCGTCAGAAACTAGATCAAGCATGTCGTCACTTACTCCCTCTTCAGAGGATCATAAGCTTCTTTCACTGTTCTGCGATCGGTGCTAATGATATCCATATCGTCCGCAAAGCCGAGGAGCAGAGGAGCATAAGCGACCATGTGATGTTAGTGCCATTCTTCTGCACACCAGATCTCCTCATCGCTCCGTGAAGTGCAGCGTTCTGACAGCGGTAGAATTATTTCTCTTCTGCTCTTGCCACCATGTACCGCTCCCAGTCGAGCAACTCGTCGAAACAACCATGACACTGGCATTGATGATCGGTATCCACCTCTTGCGCTATTTCATTGATGAACCCCTATAAACTGTTGATATCGTTAGATCTCTTCTCTAGCTTCTGATGGTACAGTGTCGTAACTCTTCAACTGAATAGCGCTGGATATTGAAACGCACTGTTCTTGAACTCGTGACGCTAGACTACCCAGACAACCGGTAATCGTATAGCATGTTGCATAAGATGATAAAGTGGAGGCTATATGCGTGCATGCCTCCATTTAGGCGCATGTAAAATGTACGCATATCGCCTCCACTTTAAGGACAAACGTCTTGAAATCCCGCTTCAACAGTGCATCAGAACTTCAGACGCACAAATCTCAAGAAGCAAGCTTCAAACAATGGTGAATTTCATTATTCTGTTCTTGCTCACTTGTGAAAAGCTTAAAATAATAAGCTCAGGTGCGCTGGTTTTGTTTACGAATAGATTCGTGCCCTCAAAATCGTGAGTAAGAGCCAAAGTCGGTCATTGTGGCGGCCATTTTGGGATTCTAACAAGTCTGTCCTTAAGATCTTATTCAACATCTTATACGATCACTGGTTGACTAGGCCAAAGTCTGACCCATGGAAGCAGGGCCGGATCTAAGGGGGGGCCGGGGGGGCCCGGGCCCCGGGCCCCCACATTTTTGGGGCCCCCACAAAAACCTTTGTTGCCTGCTTTATTTTTCATATTGCTCAAGTACTTTTCGAAAATAAGGAAAAACATTTTTGGTCATCTCTCAGAAGGGCCTCCACATCCGCTCGGGCCCCGGGCCCCCACAATCCTTAATCCGGGCCTGCATGGAAGCATGAGGTAAAAACTTGTGAGGACGAGAACAATATTGGACGCTCCTTCCAGGTTATCGACGCACCATTTTGTAGCCCAGTTGTTCAAGATTTTTTTCCGAAATTTTTTGATATAATATTCACTGTGATTTTGAATGATCTCAATAACACTGTGCAAAGAGTCGAAAAGTTCCAGCTAAATATTTATATTTATTTTAGTAGATAACTCTTGAAGATAATTTAAAGAATTTCCCACACTGTTCTTAGAGAAAAAATGCGGGAATATTCTGGTTTATTTCTGCTTGAAATTATCAAAGATATTTAAAAGAACATCGTACTTAATCTTACAAAGCCATCTAATGTCCCATTCAAATCAAACCACAGAACTTTTCAAACATTTCTAGAGAAACTTTTTCAAGAATTTTTGGCGGATTATTTAAAAAAAAGTTCGATCCAATTGTTTTAGTAAATTCATGGTTGAGTGATTTTCTTCATGAATCTCTCTCTCTCTCTCTCTCTCTCTCTCTCTCTCTCTCTCTTCTTGGCGTAACGTCCTCATTGGGACAAAGCCTGCTTCTCAGCTTAGTGTTCTATGAGCACTTCCACAGTTATTAACTGAGAGCTTCCTCTGCCAATGACCATTTTGCATGCGTATATCGTGTGGCAGGCACGAAGATACTCTATGCCCAAGGAAGTCAAGGAAATTTCCTTTACGAAAAGATCCTGGACCGACCGGGAATCGAACCCGTCACCCTCAGCATGGTCATGCTGAATACCCGTGCGTTTACCGCCTCGGCTATATGGGCCCTTTCATGAATCAAGAATTCTATTTATGTAAAATACCTGACAAAGTCCATAGATTTCTTGATTATCACCGGATTTTTTTTTCGAACTTCACAGGAAAATGCTGAAATTTCTTAAACAGTTCCATTAGGATTTCCACCATAAAGTGCACTATATAATTTCCATTGCTGCATGATGTTTCACTCGAAGTTGATTTCAGACATTCCTCCAGGGACCCCTTCATTAGTACTTTCGGAGATTCCTGCATCAACCCCTCCAAAAGCTTCATTATGAAAATAAGGATTGTTTAAGGAATGTCTTCAGTGATACCTCTAGACGTTTTTCAAATGATTGCTGTAAGGGGTTTTGTAAACGGTTCATCAGGGAAATTTCTCAAAAATCTCTCAAATGTTTCTCCTTATACTTATCCAGGGAATAATCTAAGGATTCTAAAAAGGAAATCTTCTAAAGATTTCTCCATGGATTTATCTATTTTTTGTTCAGAGTACTCCTTCAGAAATTTCACCACGTATTCCTCCATGACTAAGTCTTGTTCTTAACATTTCGTTGGAAATTCAAAGATTTCTCTTATGGTTGTTTTGATCACCGTTTACGTTATCCTTTTCTATTACGATTGGTGTTTTTCGGTGACGATTGAAAACTCCTTCTTTATTCTTCCTTACGTTTCAACCTACTTTATTAACTTTCGGTCATCTTCAGAAGATTCCGCCGGACGTTCGTTTGTCAAGGCGGTACACTTAATTCACTTAAAGAAATTAATTACACTTAAAGAATTAAGTGCACCGCCTTGACAAACGAACGTCCGGCGGAATCTTCTGAAGATGACCGAAAGTTAATAAAGTAGGTTGAAACGTAAAGAAGAATAAAGAAGGAGTTTTCAATCGTCACCGAAAAACACCAATCGTAATAGAAAACGGTCAAAGATTTCTCTTACAATCACAGAATTCTTTCCAAAATTCTACCAAGAAATCTGCCGACGATTCCCCCAAAGATTATTTCAGCAATTTTGCCAAGGATTCCTCAAATGATTCCTTCAAAAATATCTCCAGAAACTTGTTTATAGATTTTTTTAATATTTTTACAGGAATTTTCACAAGGATTCTTGCAAGAAATTCCTACATGAACTCATCCGAAGGTTTTCTTACGAATACCTCCGTGAATTATCGTAAAATTCTTGAGGAATTCAGCAAAAAATTCTTCTAACAGATGCTTCGGGAATACTGCAATCGAATTAATATAACAATCCTTGCAACAATTTTGCATTGATTGTTTCAGGAGTTCTTCCAAGGATATTTTCCAGGAACTCTGCCAACGATTCCTCCAACGAATGTTCCAGCAAATTGTCAAATGCTTCTACCTCCAATGATTCTTTCAAGCATATCTCCAGGAACTCGTTCATAGATTTCTTCAATATTTTACAAGAATTATTCCAAAGATTGCTCCGTGAAATTTCTAAATGAACTCATACAATTATTTACTTGCGGATACCTCCGTATACTTTTAAAAAGATTCTTCAAAAGTTTGGCCAAAAATTCCTCCAACAGATCCTTTACGAATTCCGCCGAAAAAAAATATATAAAAATCCTTGCAACAATTTTGCATTGGTTTCTCTTTTCAAGAGTTCTTCCAAGGATCCTCAAGAAATCCCGCCAATAATCACCTCAGGAATTTCTTCAGAACTTTTTGCAGATTATTGATAAAACTAGAAATAATGCAAAAAAAAACAATCCTCGAATGGATGCACCAAAAAATTCTCCTGGAATGTTTACAAGAGTTCTTCCAGGAATTCATGCAAAGATTTTTTCAACAAATTTTCGGGGATTTTTCGCAAGGAGTTTTTAATGATTAACTTGAAAAGCCGTTCACGAATTTCCTCTAAGATTTCGCCCAAAACAGGTCTTCAAAGAGTTTCTGAAATAAATCCTCGAGCAGATTTTCCAGGATTTTATTCAAGAATTTGTTTAGAAAAATCTCCACCAATTCCATTTGGAACTTTTTGGAATTAATCATCCATTTCTCCAAGGGCACTGTCAGTAATTTCACTAAGAATTCCTTCGGAGACTGCCATAACAATTACTCCAAAAAATCATCAAGGGCTTCTCTAGGATTTCAGGAGTTCCTTTGTAGACTCTACCAGTAATTCTGTTTAACATTTCTGTAAGAATTACAAAAATTTCCCTGAGATTTTTCAAGAGTACCTTCGAGGATGCCCCAGGAAATTTTAAAACAGAAATGGCACCAGATTTTTTTTTAAGAATGGCAAATTCTCCAAGAATTTCTTCATAATTTCCAAAAGCTCCAAGAGGAATTTTACCAAGATGGATTGATGGATTATTGTAGTAATTTTGCAAGGAATTCCGTCCAAAATTCCTCCAAAACTTTTTCGTTATGTTTCCATAAGGATTCTTTTATAAATTCGTCCGAAGATTATTTTCGATTTTTTTTTTCTAAAATTCCTTCGAAATTTCTCTCAATTTTTTATTACAAGGATTTAGTTTGAATTGGCTAAAAAAATCGCTTCCAAATTATGCTTTTCACGACACCTCCAAAGATTTTGCATAGAATATCTCTAGAAAATCTTTCAAAGATTTTCCAAATACTCATCTGGATTTTTTGTCTTTCTCGTACACTAAGTGTACTGGAAAGGCTATATGTTCACTCGAAAAATGACTTTTTGATAGGAGGCCCCGAGGGTCGAGTCACATATACTAATCAACTCAGCTCGACGAGTTGAGGTGATGTCTGAGTGTGTGTATGTGTGTGAGTGTATGTATGTGTGTATGTGTGGTCAGAATAAACTCACATCACTTTTTATAGCTAAATCTCAACCGATTTTAATGACCGACGGTTCATTCGACGCGGAGTCTCGTCCACGCGGAATCCCATTGTTTCCTACTGAAAATGGTTTGGATCGGTTCAGCCGTTCCGGAGTTATGGCCACTTAGGTGTTCCGGACCGGTACCCCAGGAAGGGGCCAGATATGAAAACGCTACAAACCCATCCATGCGACACCTCAAACTACAGTATTTTCGATAACTTGATGAATGGTTAGCAGAAAAATAGTCTGAACCGGTAGTGTCTCGGAACCGGTCCCACCGAAGGTGGCCAAGTATAAAAGTTAACCAAACCCATGCATGCGACATATTAAATAGTGGTTTTTTGTATCCTGATGAACAGCAAGCAAATATTCTCAGACCATATCGGAACCGATTCCGGGTGTCCCGTCGGAAGTGACCAAATATGAAATTGATCTAAAACCATGTACGCGACATATCAAATTGCGGCTTTTTCGATAACATTTTGAACAGTAAGCATGAAAGCATTCTCAGACCATATAGGAACCGGTAGCGTTCCGGAACCGGTTCCAGATGTCCTGCCGGAGGTGGCCAAGTATAAAAGTTAACCAAACCCATGTATGCGACATATCAAATAGTGGCTTTTTTTATATCCTGATGAACAGTTAGCAGGAAAATATTCCCAGACCATATCGGAACCGGTTCCTGGTGTCCCGTCAGAAGTAGACAAATATAAAATTGAACTAAAACCATACATGCGACATATCAAACCGCAGCTTTTTTGATAATCTTATGAACAGTTAGCAGGAAAGCATTCTCAGAACATATCGGAACCGGTTCCAGATGTCCCGCCGGAGGTGGCCAAGCATATAAGTTAACCAAACCCATACCCAAACCCATATAAGTTAACCAAACCCATGCATGCGACATATCAAATAGTGGCTTTTTTTGATATCCTGATGAAAAGTAAGCAGGAAAATATCTGAATCGGTAGTGATCCGGAACCGGTTCCGGGTGTCCCGCCGGAAATAGCCAAATATAAAAATGAGCCAAACCCATGCATGCGACACATCAAATTGCGGATTTTTAGGTGTCTTGATTTGGTCACAACGGATTACGGTTGCCCTATCGGAAGTGGTCAAATGTTAAGGGAACCAAACTCATAAATTCTACGCATTAAATTACTTTTTAGGTAACCTGATTAACGGTTAACAAGAAAAAAAATCATAGACCAAAACCGATAGTGTGCCGAAACCGGTTCCAGGTGCCCTGACGAAAGTGGTCAAATGTAGAACGGAACCAAATGCATACACGCAGCACATTAAATAACGGCTTCTTCGATAACGCAAAGAACGGTCAGGAAAAAAAAAATCTCAGGCCACATTTACCAGTAGCGTTCCGGACCCAGTTTCGAGTGCCTCGTCGGATCTGGCAAAATGCACAAATGAATCGAACCCATGCATGCATTCCATCAATTTGCGACTTTTTAGGAAACCCGATTAACAATTTGCATGAAACTAGTCTAAGACCACATCAGGGACAATCAGTATGTTGTAAAATGTGATCCGAAAGTGGTAAAATGTGAAATGACATGTCGCATGTCAAACCCATGCATGTGGTACCATAAAATCACGCCAACTCGACAATGATTGTTGTCAAATTACCTGGGAAAACTTTTAATTCGATGAACTAACTCATTTTTAGTTGCGTTTAGATTGTAGAATTTCTTACAGGTATTGTGGTAGTACGAATTTAAAGCTTGATCATTTTACAATTGATGCCTTCCGAACACGGTAAGACCGCTCAGCACTAAAGTGCATAATTTCCAGACTACACCAAAAATGTGTAACACTTACATATTACAAAAACAGCTCCTGCGTCCGCAAAATCGTTAAATTCGCAAAAAAAATGTTGTACGGTAATCTAGCTAGGTTTATTAGTCACCTTATACAAAAAAATATGGACATTTCGTATCTAGAAGAGTTTACGAGCTGTTTTTGTGAATGTGTAGCTGCTATACATTTTTGGTGTAGTCTGGAAATTATGCACTTAGGGGCTGTCCATAAACCACGTGGTCATTTTTTTGGGACTTTTCAACCCCCCCCTCATGACCACGTGGTTTATGGACAGCCCCTTATGAGAAGGTCTTACACATTTTAGGTGCTGAGCAGGTTTAGCGTGAAGTTTACTGCGGTTGATCACCAAACGGATCAGATGTCGGAAAGTACCAAATTTGAAATTCCGGAAGTAGCAGCTGCACGAGGAGCCGCTGCGGATGTGAGTAACATCACAATATCGGATCATTCGTATTTACAGTGTAATACACTGTGACATTTGATCATTTTTTTAATTTGACAAATGTCGAATGAGCGGGGTACGAAAAAGTGTCGTATTAAAGAGTGATGAATACGCGGGGTTTGACTGTACATAAAATTAATAGCAGCTTTTTCGATAACTTCTTCTTCGCTACGTTCTTGTTTTCAACGGTCAATAAAATATAACCTGAAATGTGCAGAAAAAAACTTTGTCGAAGACCGCAAAGTGATCTGTGTTTGTGTAAAAAGTTATATCTTAGCTTGTTAGTATCGTCTTGATATTGATCAGCCTCCAGTGTTAGTCAAGGTGCTCAAGCAGTCAAATGAGAAATCTGATATTATTCAGCTCTGCTTATATGTACGTTGAACTTAACGTCGAACTATGTGCCATCAATAAGTTTAAAGTCAATTCAATGATGGCTTCGATGAAATGCTTGCTTTTCCTAAAAAATATCAGGATTCAGGAACACTTTGACTTACGTTGAAGGAAAGATCGTGAAAACATATACAACGAGAAAGGCACTATCACCACTAGGTAGATTAATTTGGGTTTTTTTTTTTCTTTATAATCTCTCATTTTTTGGAAAAAAAAATAACCAGAATTTCTTCCAATATTCCTTTATGAAAATCTTGAAACAAAAATTATTTCAAAAACTATTTTGTAGGATACGACCGTTATCTTTTTTTATGCTGTAAAGGCTTCCAAAGGCTACTCAAAGAAGAAGGAAGTAACGAAAGTATAGGGGATTTTAAGCAATTATCGCATAATTATTTCAAGATTCCAAAGGTTTCTGATTTCAGTCTGTGTGGATTTCTGTAAATGATTCCTGCAGGAACAGCTCTGAGGGTCTTTATAAGATTTTTTTTCTCGAGATTCGTGTAGGAAAACAGAAATTTCTTCAAAGATTATGTAAAATCTCAAAACTGTTCTCGTGTGCTTTTCTAAAATTTCCACTAAGGATTTTTTCTCGATTTTTTTCCTGAGAACATCCTCACAGTTTCACCAGAAACTTTTGAAATGATTTCTTCTGGAGTCTCTTCAAAGATCCCTCGAAGAATTTAGGCGCCGTCCACAAATTACGTAACGCTTTAGGGGGAGGGGTGGGGGGTATGGCCGAGCGTTACGCTCTACACAAAAATTTTGGGTTTTCACACAAAATAGCGTTACGGAAAGGGGAGGGGGTCTAAAAATCTCGCGTTACGTATTAAATGGATGCTGCCTTATCCAAGGATTATTCCAGAAAGTCCTCCAAGCGTTAGTCCAGAAAGTCCTTCAACAATTTCAGAATTTTTACCAGGAATTTCTTCAATCATTTCATCGGGAATGCGTCTCATGATTCCTCCAAGACTTTTTCAGGATTGTTGTTGAGGAGTTCCGGATGATTTCTTCCATTAATTTATGAATAAAGTTTTGCAAGAATTTTAAGTTGTTGGAATACCAGAGAAAAATCCTGCAAAGATCGCCCAAGAAATCTCTGTAGCATCTCAGGGAACAAAAAAGGAATCCCTAAAGAAATCTTCGAAGAAATTGCCTGTTGATTACTAGAACCCATACGGAGATGCTTCCGTAGGAATTCATGGAAGAATCTTCAAGAGAATTCCTAGAGAAATCCCCAGAGGAATTAGACGAGAAATAACTGAAAGAAAATTTGAAAAAAAAAATCAAGAGTTTTCTGGAGGAATCCCCAAAAAGTGTTTTGGGGCATCCCAGAAAAAGTTGCTGAAGAAATCTCCGAGTGAATTTCTGAGTGAACCTTAATAAGTTTCTCCGCGAGTTCTTCAAAAGATTTTGCTCATTTAGCATAAGAGATTGCAGGCCATAACCAAATTATTTTTCATGAATTTCTCAAAGAATTTTGCAAAGATTTTTTTTTTTCTGAAAATTTTCTCTGAATTTCTGTCTACGATTCCCGCAAGATTTTTTTCGAGAGTCTTTCCAAGTATTTTTCCGGAATCCTGTAGAAAATTATCTGGTTTCCACCGCTAGGTTTTGAGGATTTTTTTTTTTCAACAGTTCTATAGAAATTCATCCAAAGATTTGCGTACCTCCAAGAATTGATCAAATCATTTAGAAATTCTATGAAGGATTGATTTGTGTAAATTGTATGGAAAATTCATTTAGGGATTTTACCAGAAATTTCGTTTTTTTTTGTGTTTCTCAAAGTATTCATTTTAGGAATTTATCTTTCTCCAAAATATCCCTCCAGAGAATCCTTCAAGAATGTCTCCGTTTTTTTCGAAAGATTTTATTAATGATTTTATCAGGATAATAAAATGATTTCTCAGTAAATTCCTCTAACAGTTTCTTCAAGAGTCTCATATGTATTCTTCTAGAAATTTATCGATTGAGTCTTGCAAGAATTTATTGAAAAAAAAAATCTACAGGAATTTCTGCAAGATGTTTTTAAAGAATTCTTTCATTTGTCAAAAAATAAGCCGGAATTATTTGAGGAATTCTTGGATATATCTTTGTGAGAATTCCAAATGACATTTGGGGAGACTATTCTGAAGGAATACCCGAAGAAAACTTTGGAGAAATTCCTGTAGCATCTAAGAGAAAAATAATATGAATTACTAATGGATTCTCGGAAGAAATTGCTTGAGACTCCTTGAACCCATTCTGAAAGCATCTGCGTGGAATTTATAGAAGAATATTCGAAAAAATTCTTAAAGAAATCCCCAGAGAAATTCGTGGAGAAACTCCTAGAAAAAAACCTGACAAAATTTACAATGAGCTTTTTTCAGGTATCCAGTTTTTTTTTGTGGAATTCCAAAAGAAGTAGCAGGAAAAATCTACGAGCACCTGGTTTAAAGGTAAGATCACGTGACTATGACGCCAAGTATCGGGGATTGAATCTCAATCTCGACATACCTATAAAATGTGTGTTCTCCTTTAGAAGAGAAGATTTTTTTTTTTCAAAGATTTTAAAGCTGTACATAATTAGCACACTCTTGCCTTGCTCGTCGTACACTTTCGCTATTACTGTTGGGTCATCTTTAAATGACCCTCTCACCTTGTTGCCACCATTGCTGATTGTGTGTCGGTGGCATGCAAATGTTCATCCCGATACACCCTCATAGCACACAGAAAAGCACATGTAACTTTTATGTGACCAAATTTAAACATATCAGAGTTGGAGAGCATGTGTCGTAATCGGGAAATATTGCACTCAAGCGGAGTTCTGTGACGCGTACCAATGGTAGTTTCATGAAACTTCCACATATCGCTCCAATCCATCTATGTCTGCCCTTTATCAATGTCGCTTCCTTTTTCCTTTCACCGTTCAATTCGACAACCGGCTTCCGAGCAGTTCGTCAAATAACATGTTTTTAAATGAAATTAAACTCAAGCAATTCTGCGCTACCCGAAAGACAACACGCCCTTGCCATTTTGCTAGTTTCAATAATTTTTTATCCGTTTCACAAAACCCATAACATCCGGCTATCGCTTGTTTACAATCTCCTTCCGAAAGTGTGCCATTCGACTAGCAAGCACGCTGCCGACTTCTTGCCGGATTGCATAGGCGACGCGACCCTCCATGTGACCATCCTGACCTTGCGCTTTATTCTACCTCGCCGCGCCGTGCGACTACCACTGTAGCAGTTAAGTTCCGCAGAGATAAAGAAGCGCACCAAATAAAATTTTACTTCCATGTTTACACCCCAAACGAGAAAGATTCGTGCCACACTCCACACTACTAGTCGGATGCCGGAAAACATTCCAACCCGGTTCGGTGTGGCTGCGATGGTGAAGTCGACCCAAAAATCTCATATGGGAGTTGACGACGATGGCGTCGACGTGCGCCGTTTTTTGTTGTGTTGTAACTCCCCTTCGGTTTGCCGCGGAGCCGTTCTCAGTTCATAGCAAACCAATAAATACGGTGGCAAATTTCGGATTGGAAGAGAGTGAAAGCGATAAAACGGGCGGCTATGCACGAAAGGCGCTGCACTTCATAATGGGGGTACTCAAACAGATGGAGTGGATCGACATTGAGAGACTATAGCGTACGGTTATGGTATCAAAAAATCTGTTGAGCAATGAAAACAGGACTATAACAAAAAGTGAATGAAAAAAAGAAAATAAAAAAGATAAAAGTCAGAATACAGAAGAAAAAAGAATAAAACAAAAAAAAGATAAAAAAAAATATACAAGAAAATAAATATAGAACATAAACATCGTGCAAATAAGTTAAACCCGCTTCATCATACATATTGAGAACCACTCTTTGGGAGTGGCCTAACACAACTAGCATGCAAAATGGATTTCGAAACGACTTTATCTTAATACCATTCCGACTGGTTTTGGCCCGCGAAAAGTTCTAAATTGATGCCTAAGCTTTAATACTGTACAGCAAGCGAGCTCAGTGGTAAAAACTTCTTTAATCTTCCGGCTGGTCCATGTTTTCCCAGTATGGCATGCGAACGACCGATCCACGGAGCGAAAGCCAATTTTCTGACTCCCACCCTCTGTGAGCTGTACGCTGTTATGCTTTCTCTCCGAACAAGTGGGACAGTGACGATGACGACGAAAGAACCTAAAAACATCCGAAAATGAACTTTCCTCCTGATTTTCCCATGTTGTTCCGAGGAAAACGCAAAATTGACACTCGTTTCAAAGTATTGCGTTCAGCCGGGTGCCGCACGCGTACGTTACCAGAAATATTTGTACGAGAAGCGTAAGCAGCATAGCAGAAGAGCATCAAAATGACAACAACAGTTAGCCAGGGCGGGGTAGGCATTTGAGTAGAACGACGCGACGGCAGGTTCCAGGTTAAAACCCATCACCAGTGAAAATCCGCTCCACTTGGAGCCAACAGCAGCGGAGCCTACCCCAACAAGATTAATGATGGAAAATACGCGGGCACGGGAGCGGGGAGCTGTGGGAAGCGGACGATTGGAAAGCATGCCTTCGATGTAACTGCTGTGGGAAAGTGGGCCACACGTCGAGTGGAAACTCTCTCGTGCTTTCCCTTTTGAGAGGGAGAAATGAACCTCGGGCAGAGTGGAAAATCTCTCAGTCTTTTTATTGATAAAATAACTCTGGGAAAATGGGAATGCGCCATTGCGTTCCGAGGTGGCAGGAATACGAACTAATTTTAGTAGATTTGTTGTTTTGTTGTTGATTCACTTATTCCGTTTGTTTTTTTTTTCTCCTCTGCTGTTGAGGAAATTGAGCCACTACGTCCAATGAGCTGAACTTTTGTGACATATCCCATTTTGGTATTCTCATGTAGCTGATTAATAATCATGTGTTAGCCAGAGGGGTCATATATGACCCCAACATAGAAACGGCTGTATAATTTCACCTATTCAGCAAAACAGAATACTGTCTTCGGCAAAGTTGTTGCAAATTGAGCCCTCTATTAAGGAAAAGTGGGAATATTTGTATTTGAGACTTCATTGACAACCTAGAACATCCTGAACACCTTGAAATTTGAAAAAAAAAAACAAAATAATTCACATACCAGTTGTTCTAAAAGCTGAACTTGGATATGGGTTACGTTTATATGTATTCATTAACCCTTGGTCAAGCATATCAAGTGATGTTTGATATTCTGGGATGTTCTAGGTGTTCCAAATTGTACTAGAGTGAAGTCCTTCAAATCTACAAGAATAATTTTATGTATTTTCGCCACAAATAATAGCATTGCATAACCTACTGTGATCCGTGAAGCTCTTGACATATACAATGTCATTTAAAGACACCATATGGATATCCCAGGTCAGCCAAACTACCTTGGAGTTCAGAACTTCAGGTCTAAACTTGTAACAATAGCCATATCTGTTATACTGAGTAACGCTGCATAATCAACCGCGGTTACTGGAGCCATCTGAAGTCTACTAGCTTATTTTACCTCTTTGGGATATTCACGGTCGTCCAAAATGCTCTATGATGAAGTCCTTCAAATCTACAAGAATAACTCTATGTATTTTCGTCATAAATAATAGTATTGCATAATCTGCTGGGATCCGTGAAGCTCTTGAAATCTTAAATGTCATTCAAAGACACTATAGGGATATTCCAGGTCAGCCAAACTACCTTGGAGTTCAGCACTTCAGGTCTACATTCGTAACAGTAGCCATAGCTGTTTAGCTGAGTAACGAAGCATTATCAACCACAGTTACTGAAACAATCTGAAGTCTTCTTGCTTATTATAACCCTTTGGGATATTCACGGTCGTCCAAACTGTTCTACAATGAAGTTCTTCAAATCTACAAGAATGTCTTTTTGTGTTTTTACCACAAACAATAGTATTTCATAATTTGCTGAGATCCCTGAAGCTCTTAAAATATCAAATGTCATTTAGAGGCACTATAGGAATATTTCAGGTCAGCCAAACTACCTTGAAGTTCAGAACTTCAGGTCTACATTCGTAACAACAGCCATATCTGCAATACTAAGTAACGTTGCATATTTATCTGTGGTTACTGAACCAATCTGAAGGCTACTTTTTATTTTTAACCTTTAGGACATTCAGGGGCGGGCAAACTGTTCTAAAATGGATTCCTTCAAATCTACAAGAAAAACTTTGTGTTTTCGCCATAAATAACAACATAGCATAATCTGCTGAGATCCGTGAAGCTCTTGAAATCTTAAAAGTGATTTAGAGACAGTATGGAAATATTCCAGGTCAGCCAAACTATCTTGGAGTTCAGATTATCCCGAACTACTACTATGTCATAGTCTCTGGTTATATTCTGTGAACTCCAGTAAGTATAATAGATTATACAACATATAGCCAAAACAGAAGCTTCAATTGCTGTAGATGCTAGATAATAAACACCAAAATAATTTGGATGGCCCCAGCTGATCTCATGATGTCTATTGAGCATTCAGAAGACTTACTGGACATGATAGATTACAAGTCGGAGCTTTGTATAATGAAAGCAGTTACTGATACACCGGTATACTATAGGATTTAAACTCAAGAACAGTTTGGATGACCTAGGATATCCCGACTGATGTGATACTCTCTATTGAACTTTCAAAAGACTGACTGGACATGATGGATAATAAATCGTAGCTTTGTATAATGAAAAAAGTTACCGTTACACCCGTAGACTATAGGATCTTAACTCAAGAACAGTTTGGATGACCTACGATATCCCGACTTAGCTGATACTGTCTATTGAACTTCCAGAAGACTTACTGGACATGATAGATTACAAACCAAAGCTTTGTATAATGAAATAAGTTACCGTTACGCCCGTAGACTATAGGATCTTAACTCAAGAACAGTTTGGATGACCTAGGATATCTCGACTGATGTAATACTCTCTATTGAACTTTCAGAAGACTTACTGGACATGATAGATCACAAATCGCAGCTTTGTATAATGAAAGAAGTTACCGTTACACCTGTTGACTTTCGGATCTAAACTCAAGAACAGTTTGGAAGACCTAGGATAACTCGACTGATCTTATACTATCAATTGAACTTTCAGAAGACTTACTGGGCATGATAGATTACAAATGAAAACTTTATATAATGACAGAAATTCCCGTTACACCCGTAGACTTTAGGGTCTAAATTCAAGAACAGTTTGGATGACCTAGGATAACCCGACTGATCTTATACTCTCTATTGAACTTTCTGAAGACTTACTGGACATGATATATTACAAATTTAAGCTTTGTATAATGAAAGAAGTTACCGTTACACCCGTAGACTTTAGCATCTAAACTCAAGAACAGTTTGGATGACCTAGGATGTCCGGAAAAAATATTCTGCCATATATTCTACCTTTTTTATACTATTGAGCACCAAAACTACAGAAATACGTAGATAAAACTCCATAATAACGCTTGAAAAAATTCCGGCTTCACAGGGTTAAGTAACACAGCGTAACAAAAATTAACTTTTGATCTGTCTCAAGAGCAAACTTGTGTGTCTCTGACAGATTTTGGGCCACTGAATACTAATCCGGGCACAGATTTGCTCCAGCATATCACAATTTTAGCTACATATACCTCAATTTATAGGGCAAAATATGCGGTTTCAGGCTATTTTGATTTCCAAGCATTAAGGACAGACTTGTTAGGATCCCAAAATAGCCGCCACAATGGCCGGCTTTGGCACCTACTCACGATTTCGAGCGCACAAATCTCTTCGTAAACAAAACCAGCGCACCTGATCTTCTTATTTTAAGTTTATTACAAGTGAGCAAGACGAGAATAATAAAATGCACTGTTCGTGGGATTTGTGCTTTTGAAGTTCTAATGCACTGTTGAAGCGGGATTTCGAGACGTTTGTCCTTAAGCATGGAAATATTTTTCTAAGCAATCAAAGGGTAAATTGGTCAAATAACATCTAAATCAACGACTCAAGCAAAATATTTCGTTTTACCAAATCGAATTTCATAGTTTTAAGCAAGGATCGGTATATTCGCCTCACTCCATTCATATTCACTCCTCTTTGCTGAAGCGAATCGAGAAAGATGCAGCAAACGGATTGTCATGATCAAACACGCAACCCCATCACTAGTGGGAAGCGATGCGCCAGCTGCTTGACATGAATATTCGTAGCCGTTCGTCGCAGTTTGGATCGCAAGCGAATGAATGAATGGCGAATGGTGACGAATGCAGGTGAGCGATCGAAGCGGCTATTATCATATCTAGAAGAGAACTTCTGCATGTAATGCATACTTTTTAATGTATTGTTGTGGAAATGCCAGATTAGCAAAGAAAATAATTCGAAAACATAAAAAAATCGTATGCACAATATCAATAGTATCACTCATGAATCGCATCACCACTCGATCGCTTCCGATGCGAATGTGGACGAATGAGTAATTTGCAAGTGTGACGTCGCACCGTTCGCCGGAGTTTGCTGTCGTCGCTGACAAGCATACACACAAACTAAAGCCACAACCGTTCGCTGCTGACTGTTTTCGAATGTGAAAGAAGATGAAATGTGGAAATCAGGAACCCTGGTTTTAAGCGATTTATGATAAGTACGATATTTCCCATACAAGTCACCCTCTAAAATATGCATGCAAGTTTACATACTAACATAAAATGCTGAAATGTATCAAATTTGAAGTTTGGGAGGAATTCTGCCGTAATTCCACCCAAACTTCTGGAGGAATTTCTGAGGATACCTCTGAAGGAATTCTCGTACGAATTCTTAGAGTAATCTCAGGAGTATAAGGAATTTCTGGAGGAACCCTTGAAATTTTCTAAAAAAAATCCATGGAGGAATTCCTGGAGGATTTCCAGAAGTAATTTCTGTAGGAATTCCTTGAAAAATTTCTTCACGAATTCCTGGTGGAATTCCTGGAAAAATGCCTGAAAGTAATTTCGGATGAAACTCTGGAGAAATTTTTGAAAGAATTTCTGGACGAATACTTGCGGATAACTGGAGAAATTCTTTGAGGGATTCCTGGAGGAATTTCTGGAGGAATATTTGGAGAATTTCTTGGCCGAAGTCTATGAGGAATTCTTGGAGAAATTGTTGGAAGAATACCTTGAGGGGTTCTTGAGGAATTCTTGGTAGAATTTTTAGAGAGAAAATCGGAGAAATTCTTGAATAAATTCCTGGTGGAATTATCGATTACTTGAGGGAATCTTGTAGTAACTTCTGGTAGAATATTTGGAGGAACTCCTAGAAAATTTTTCGAGGAATTTCTTGAAAAAATCCTGGAAGAATTCTCCCAGGGATACTTGGAGGAATACCTGAAAAGATTATTTGAGGAATTCTTGGCGAAAGTCTTGGAAGAATTCCTGAAGTATTTTTTGGAGAAGCTATACCGATAAAGTAAAGAGATTCGGTAGAGCTTGTGAAGCTTGAAGGTTGTTACGTCATTCCGTTCTAAAGATATTGATGATTTTCTAGAAAAAATGGGCACTTTTCAAGTATTTTTCACTTGAGTTACAAAAATAACACCCCTCTAATTTTTTGATATGTTTTATAACAACATGTTTTCTTTTAAATGCGGGCAAAAGATATTTTTTATGTTTGCCCCAACCCATTATAAACCCTGTTTAAAAAACTATGATTTTTTAAAGAAGAAATTTTGAACCAAAAGAGATAACGACTGTCTCAGCGCACGAAACGACGTGTCTTCAAATGCTCTATAAGTGTTTCTTGGGCGACTTTGATGAAAAATCAAAACTGAAAAAGTAAACGCCAGAAAACCGGTTTTTCTTGAACCAATTTTAGAGCTACATAAAAAGTGTCTTCAGCAAACTTGCTCAAAATTGATAGATCTACACACTAAGAAAAAATCACCGACTTCGGTAATGTTTTACCGAAATCTCAACCGTTAAGTTTGTTTTACAGGAAAAAATCGGTAAAGCTTGCAGCTTCTACCGAACTTCGTTAGAGTTTGACAGATAAACGATAAAATTTTACCGAAATTTTGTGATTTTTTACAGAATTTCGGTAAAAATCCATTACCGAACGCTCAGCGGTTGAGATTTCGGTAAAAATTACCGAACGCGATTAGCTGTGTACTACTATCCCGAAGAATGTATATAGTTATTCTTGCAAATAAAAAAGTTTGGTTCCAAATTTCTTTGAAAATATGGACCACCCTAATTTTCATGTATACTGAAAAGAGGGCCTTATTTTTTAGGAACAACTTCGTAGAAGATCATATTAATCTAGAAAATCATTTGAAGGTGCTGAATGCATTTTTCCTCGTAAATCTGTTTCGTAGACCATTGTGCCTTCGAGGAACTTCCAGAAAAATCAATTGAGATTTAACAGAGGAGTTTCTAAATAAATGGCCGATAGAGTCCCTGAATGTATGAAGTAATAAATGAGGGAATCTCTTAAGAAATTCCAACAATAATTTCTGAAGGAGTTAGTGGAAAAAAATCTAAATTTCTGGGGGAAAACCTTAGAGGAACATCTGAAAGCGAAGTGTAGAATTAGCGTGATGTTAAAATACACATAAATAAAAACAAAAAAAAAACATCTGAAAGAAAGCCGAGTCTCCGTGGAAAAATCTCCAAGAATTGCATATTTCGAAGATACCTGTAAAGGAGTTGGTGAAAAACCCCTGGAGTAATTACAACTATACAAGAATTTCTCAAGAAAATTCTAAAAGAATTTCTAAATAAAAACCAAAGGAATACTGCGGGAGGAAATCTGCTAGTATTTCCGGAGGAATTCTTTCAGAAATTTTTGAAAATATAAAGGAATACATGCACGACCTCCTGTAGTAATCCCTAACTTATCAAGACGCGCACCATCAAACAACCGAAACTGCACCGCTTTCGTGCTGTATACGACGAGCGAGGTTTTTTTGGTAGTGTTGTACTTTTTGCAACAGCGCTCGTCCTGAAGGGTTAAGAAAGAATCCCTGAATTTCTGAAAAAATAACCTTAGACTAGTTTCAAGTTATCAAAGGAAGAATGCCTGAAAAAATCCTGGAGGAATCTCTAAAACAGACATGGACAAGTATGATTTCAAAAGGAATATTTCAAGGAGTTTTCGAAGGAATTCCGGTGGAATTGTTCTAGAAATTGCAAGAATTTCTTTCGAAAAAAAATATGGAAAAAAATTGGCAATTCCTGGAAAAATCCCAAAAAAAAAAATCGGGAGATGTCCCTGTAGATAGTCATGGAGGAGAAGGTCATGGGAAGAAAAGCATTATAATTCTCGTAGGAATCTTAAGACTGATTCTTGCTGAACTCATGAAAATAACTCCTGCAAGAAAGCCCGTTCCGTGAAAAAAAAAACAAAAAATTGTGAAAACATAAATCATGAAGAAATTTCCCTGTAATTATTTATAATAAGGTGCAATATTTAAGTAATTTCCATGGAGGCGTACAGGGTGCAGCTGTTTAGAAACTTTGAGCGGCAGCCCTGACTGAGAGATCGCTGCACTCCACAGCAAACCCAGCTTCCAGAAGGTATCCAAAGCTGGAAGGATACGGTTGAAATGGCATGTGGCAAGAATAATGGCCAAAAACGCGGAAAAACACAACAATAACACAATTAAGAAGCCGTGAAGTGTAGCGGGCAAACTTAGTGGATCAGGTAGAATGTGATGTGTCGAGCTTTGGAGGTGGTCGAGGGTGAAAAATGATAACCGCAAACCGAGTATTAATGGCGTATTATTGTCGACTGTTTCAACTGAATGTGATGTGGAGAAATTTAACGAAGTAAGAGTTTCATGTCATTGTTTTCTCAGAAACCAAGCCTCAACATTGGTTTTCATTGTCCAAAAAGGGCAAATAAATCCCAAAACTAGTGCTAATTAAAATTTCAGTTCGTAAATCAGCCAAACAAAGTCTCGCTCTAGAAGTTTCGTTTCATTATGACCCACTTCCAAACATTCTGCTCTTGCGTTGGGGCTGCACTAACATATCCCCGTTCCAGACGACATCCCAGATTTACTGTCATCGTAACCATGCCCCAAGATAGGAAACCTTGGGTGACAAAAATGGAGGTCATTCCAGCTTGCACCCAGCACAAGTTCCACAAAGTTTTCACCACCTCCCACCCCTTCTGGACTTGATATGCTATGGAGAACTGGTGAACCCTTTTGTCTCATTTTTGCTGCCTCCCGGCTAGGACACAGGACGAAATTCTCTATCGTCATTCAAATCCACTTTGCATAGTCGATGCCGCTTTAGTCAGCATGTCGTTTGCCCTGCTTCGAAAACGGAATTCGATGATGGCCGGTGCTCGTCGCAGTCACCACGCTCCGGGAAACGTTAAATAGATGTGGGTCGTCCCGTTCCGTATGCGGAGTGATGCGAAAACCATAACGCGCCATCCTACTTTTCCACGGTCCCTGACTTGGGAAAGTTTCTGACCGTGTTGAAGACCGGTCTATTTCGTGCTGATGGAATCTCGGAGCAGAGCAGCAAAGTTCGGCGGTGTTCCCCTTCTGGCGGTGTAGCAGTTTCCCATGGGTGTCCGAAACAGTATACCTAGTGAGAATCCAAACGGAAATGCGAGGAGACAATAAAGATATCGCAAACAGAGCAACCAAACCGCATATCGGCACAATGTGCCACTCTGGACCAGTTTGGATACATTTGAATTAATGCAATGGAATGAATGGCATCAGACCCCAATGAAATGGCAAATAGTTTTCCACTGCACTGGTAGATGCTGTACTGAAACTATCTGGTGCGAGGTTTTGTACGAATGTGATTCCAGAAGCCGAATGATGCTTTCAATTTGGTCTGTTATTGATTTGCCAAGATCCGACAGAAATTTGAGTGCCTTGCAGTAGTGTCATCGGGGTTACCCCAAGTTACTCACTGAGTAATCAGCTCATGAGATCATACAAAAAAAATCTCCTCATAGCTTGAGCACCCTCGTAAATATAAGAAAAACAGACGGTGTTTTTTTTGTGTTTCTATTCATGTAAGAGAATATCTTCTCAGTGGAGTTGAGAATTATTTTAGCTATACTAGATATATGAAGATCGGTCTTATTTATAGCCTTATAAATACAACAAAAGCTTTCTGTGCCATTTCTTTTAATGCTGTGCTTCTCAAATTTGAAAAGAATAAAAAACTTTTTCATACTAGAGAATTTTGTTATTCACAAATTCTTACAAAAACAATAAATATTCTGGCTACTTTTTAATAAATAAATCGTACCCCTCAAATTCCTCCTGAAATTTCTCTACGGGTTTAAAAAAAACAATCAAACATCCTTCCAAAATAATTCTCCAAGGATCTTTTAAATTTTTCATGGATATTTTAAGAAATTCATCCAAAAATCCTCCAGGTTCTTCAGAAATTTCTGCAGCGATTTTTTCAGATAAACTTACAGGGATTTTTTTTAGGAAATTCTGCTATGAATGCCTTTGGAGAATTCTCTTAGAATTTCTTCTTACTAGCATTCTTCCTTTCATTCTTTCAGAAAGATCTTAGTATCCTTTAGAATTTTCTTCAAATTGTTCTAGAGTTACCCCAGAAGTGATATTAAGAACTTTTAGAGATATAGATTGTTGCAGGAGTTTCACAAGAGGTTTCTTAAAAAGTTCTTCCATGTAGTTTATCAAAAAATTTTCTTCAAATTTCTTTAGAAACCCTCCATGGATTGCTTAGGAAATTCTTTCCATGGTTTCTCCAAGAAATTTGTGAGAAATTCCTTCGATGATTTTTGCAGAAATTCCAACAGAGATTTTTAAAAGACATTACTCTTGTGATTTCATCAGATATATGCCCTAGGGTTTCTTGAGAGATCCCCGCACAATTTGTTAAGATATTCCTGCCCGGATTTTTCAGAAGTTCTTCCAGAAATTGCACAAAAATACTAAAAAAAATCAAGGAACCCCTGAAAGAATTTCTTAAAAAAAACTTTGAAGGATTGTCTTCAATAAATCCCTCAAAAACTCTTGGAGATACCTTTGGAAACACCTGGAAGGAGTTCTTGTATTTTTTTTTTCAAGAATGCTTGAACAAAAAGTTCTGAAGTAATTTCTGAAGTTGTCTCTCGAGCAATTCCTGGATGAATGCCTAGAAGAATATCCGAAGAATCATCTTAAGACAGCTCCCTAATTATCAGAAAAAAAAAACCGTGTGAAACTTATGAAGGAACATTGCAAGTACATAATTGCAAGAAAAAAAATACTTGAGAAACTTCTGCAGGGGTTCTTCGAAAAATCAGTGGAGGAATTTCTGAAGAAATCTCTTGAAAAACGTGTGCAAGAAATTGTAGACAAAAGTACTGGATGAAGTCTTAAAGAAATCCCTCAATAAATTACTGATGAATCCTTGTGCATTTTCTGAACGAATCCTTGAAAAAGATTTCTCACGTAATTTCTGAGGGGATTTGTGAGCAAAAATCAAAAACAATAAATATTTTGGCATTTTTTTTATAAATAAATAGTAATCCCTCAAATTTCTTCACGGGCTTAAAAAAAACAATCAAACATCCTTCCAAAAAAATTCTCCAGGGATCTTTTAAATTTCTCATGGATATCTTAAGTAATTCATCCAAAAATCCTCCTTTCTTCAGCGATTTCTTAGGATAATTTTCTAGGGATTTTTTTCAAGAAATTCTGCCATGAATGCCTTTTAAGAACTCTCTTAAATTTTCTTCTTTCTTGCATTCATCCTTTCATTCTTTCAAAAGATCTTAGTATATTTTAAAATTATCTTCAAATTGTTCTAGAGATTACTCCAGAAGTTACATTAAGAACTTTTTTTTTATAAAACCTTCTCTTGATAGGGATTGTTGCAGGCATTTCAGCAAGAGCTTTATTAAAAAGCTCTTCCATGTAGTTTTTCAGAAAATTTTCGTCGAATTTCTTTAGAAATCCTTTAGGGATTGCTAAGAAAATTCTTTCCAAGGTTTCTCCAAGAATTGTTTGAAAAATTTCTTCAATGATTTTTGCAGAAATTCCAACAGAGACTTTTAAAAGAAATTACTCTTGTGATTTCATCAGATATATCCCCTGGGGTTTCTTTGAAAGATCCCTGCACAATTTGTTAAGATATGCCTCTCCGAATTTTCCAGAAGTTTTTCCAGATATTGCACAAAAATGCTAAAAAAATCAAGGAACCCCTGAAGGAATTTCTAAGAAAACCTTGAAGGGTTGTCTCAAAAAATCCCTCAAAATGTCTTGGAGATACAATTGGAAACACCTAGAAGAAATTCTTGTATTTTTTTTAAGAATTCTTAAACTAAAAGTTCTGAAGTTATCTCTCAAGCAATTCCTGGATGAATGCCTAAAAGAATACCTGAACAGACAACTCCTTAATTATCAGAAAAAAAATCATGAATAACTTTTGCAAGTACATAATTGCAAGGATACATAATACATGAGAAACTTCTGCATGGGTTCTTGGAAAAATCCGTAGAGGAATTTCTAAATAAATCTCTTGAAAAACGTGTGCAACAAATTGCAGACAAAAGTACTGGATGAAGTTTTAAAGAAATCCCTCAATAAATTATTGATGAATTCCTTGTGCATTTTCTGAACGAATTCTTGGAAAAGATTTCTCACGTAAATTCGAAAGGGATTTGTGAGCAAAAATCAAAAACAATAAATATGTTGGCAATTGTTTAATAAATAAATAAAAACCCCTCAAATTTCTCCACGGGCTTAAAAAACAATCAATTATCCTTTCAAAAATTTTCTCCAGGGATCTTTTAAATTTCTCATGGATATCATAGGAAATTCATCCAAAAATCCTCCTTTCTTCAGCGATTTCGTCAGATAATTTTCTAGGGAATTTTTTTAAAGAAATTCTACCATGAAAGCCTTTCAATCTTCCAGGTCGCACGCCATCAACCAACCGAAACTTTACCGCGAAAGGCGAGGTTTTTTGGTAGTGTTGTACTTTTTACAACAGCGCGCGCGCTGAAGGGTTAAGAACTGTCTTAAAATGTCATCTTTCTGGCATTCTTCCTTTCATTCTTTAAAAAGATCTTAGTATATTTTAAAATGTTCTTCAAATTGTTCTAGAGATTACTCCAGAAGTTATGTTAAGAACTTTTTTATAAACCTTCTCTGGATAGGGATTGTTTCAGGCATTTCAGCTAGAGCTTTATCAAAAAGTTCTTCCATGTAGTTTTTCTGAAGTTTTTTTTTAATGTCTTTAGAACTCCTGCATGGATTGCTTAGGAAATTCATTCCAAGGTTTCTCCAAGTTTTTTTTTGAGAAATTCCTTCAATGATTTTTACAGAAATTCCAACAGAGACTTTAAAACGAAATGACTCTTGTGATTGCATTACATATATCCCATGGGATTTCTTGAGAGATTCCTGCACAATTTGTTTAGATATTCCTCCCCGGATTTTCCAGAAGTTTTTCCAGATACTGCACAAACACGCTAAAAAAAACAAGGAACCCCTGAAGGAATTTCTAAGAAAACCTTGAAAGATTGTATCAAGAAATTCCCCAAAATGTCTTGGAGATACCATTGGAAACACCTAGATGAAATTCTTGTATTTTTTTTTAAGAATTCTTGAACAAAAAGTTCTGAAGTAATTTCTGAAGTTGTCTCTCAAGCAATTCCTGGATGAATGCCTAGAAGAATACCTGAAGGATCATCTTAAAACAACTCCTTAATTATCAGAAAAAAAATATGAGAAACTTATGAAGGAACTCTGTAAGTCAAGTACATAATTGCAAGGAAAAAATATTTGAGGGGTTCTTGAAAAAATCCGTAGAAGAGTTTCTGAGGAAATCTTTTGAAAAAACTGTGCAAGAAATTGCAGACGAAAGTACTGGTCTTAAAGTCTTAAAGAAATCCCTCAATAAATTACTGAAAAATTCCTAGTGGATATTCTGAACGAATCCTTGGAAGAACTACAGAAGATGCCTTTGAAGGAATTTTTACAAAAATTTCTCACATAATTTCTGAAGGGATTTATGAACAAAAATCCTCCTTTAACTACTACCTGGAGAATTTTCTGAAAGAATTCCTGCAGTAACAAATAGAAATCCTGGAGGAATTCTTTAAATGCTTTTCTTTTAGACTATGAAAAAGATTCTTGAGAAATTTCTGAAGAAATTGAATAAATCCAAAGCAATGCCTGGAATGGAACTATTGGAGAGACCCGTGGAGAGTTTTCTCGAAAAATGGTCAAATAAATACCCGAGAAAATTCCTGACTAAATGGAGTCATATATGAAGGAACTTCAGGAGAAATTCTAGGAGTACATTTTAAAAATGTTTCTGAACAAAATTGTGAATTTCTTGAAAAAAAAGCATTATTGAAAGAATGTCCGAATCTTTGTGAAAAAAATCATTCTTTTTAAGAAACGTTTGGAAGAACTTTTGTAAACACCTCTGGTAAAATTCCTATACAAAATTCTTAACAATTTCTAGAAGAATTTTTGAAGAAATGGCTAAGAAAAACCCCTAGAAACAAATCTGACAATATTTCTGCAGTAATTATGTCAGAAATGTTTATAGAAATAAATGAAGGAATGAAAATATAAACATATAAGGTCATCTTTGAAAAAAATACTCTATAAAATCGTTTATGGAATCCTAGCAGAAATTTCGGAAAAAAAATATCCGAGGAAACCCGTGAACAAGTTTCAAAATTATTCTTTCAAGACTTTTTTTTAGAAACTCATAAAGAAGTGTCACGGAAAATTCCTGGGTGAATTCCTGAAAGAATGTCCTGAGTAATCCCTGGAGAAATTTTCAAAGAAATCCATGTACATGAATGCATTTTGAAAGGAAATTCTTACTGAAATCATTGTTAAATCCTGCGATAATATTTTTTTATGTAAGCATTCCAGAAAATGTTTGATAAATCGTCCAAGAATTCTCAAAAGAACTTTTGGCGATGTCCCTAAAAGTATACCTGGAGATGATCCTGGAGAATATTCTAATAATTTCTAGAATAATTCTCGTCAAACTCATAAAATTTTTCGTGAAATAATAATACATGGAAGGGTCTTTCTGGACTAACTCACAATTGGGCGCAATAGTGATGTCATTTCTTTGGGGTGTACTTGTAGAGTAACTATTTCTGATTTAACAATGACAGCACTGCTTCTGAAATAAACTGCAGGTGATTGAATCTAGATAGGTCAAAATGGAATTTTCAGCACTGCCTCCAGGGATCACTTCGGAAATTTCGCCAAGGATTTCCCCAGTTTTTTTTTATTCTTCAACCACCTAACCTGATTTACAGCTCTTTCGTCCAGTAGGGCAGTGCGTGAGCGATTTCAATTGGCAGCTGCACTTACACTTTTGTACTACGCCTAAATGTATTCTATTCTAATTCTACTATATCGAACTGGGTGCCATTGCGCTGCTTTTACTTTTCTACCATGTCCATGGTAGAATGATGAGAATGAGGATGTTGATGTGTGACTTTTGTTCCTTTTCCAGTTATGAGTTGCCGTTAGACGATATTCAAGTTTTCGTGTCCGTTAGAGCATATGCTCAGAAAAGAGTGAGGTGTCAGCAGCTCTCTGGGGGAAAAGCAACTGATGAAAAATTACAAGTACCGGATTAGGGATCAAACCCATGACCATTCACTTATGAAGTGAACGTGTAACCACCACGCCACTGGCCCCGGCTCTAGCCCCGGCTAGTCTTCAGAAATTGTCCCTGGAATTTCTTCAAAGATTCATTCAGAAACTCTTCAAAAAAATCAATGGAAAATTTTCTTCTTGGCTTGCTTTGGGGATTCCTTCAGAAATTCCACTAGGTTTTTTTAGAATATTATGCATGAATTCCTTGAGAAGTTTTTGCTCCGTTTTTTTAGAAACACAGAAATTCCTTCAGGATTTCGTCTACATATTAATTCAGAATATTTCCAGATATTCCTCTGCAAAATTGTTCAGATACACAACCGCGTACGGAGATTTTTCAGAAAATATCCCAAGACTTTCACAAAAATTCTCCAAAGGATTTCTTTTTGATTTTTTTTTCCAAAAAAATCTACAGAAACTCTACTAGGATTCTTTAAACAAAATTATCAACAAGTGCACTCCACTTGAATACTAGTGGCAAAGCTGGTACGAATTGCTTAAATTGAATACCTTTCCTCCACAAATTTCTTTGGAAATTAATCTAAAGAATCTTTCAAAATTTCTCTAGAATTTTTTTAGATTACTCTAGAATTATTTTTTTGAAATTCTTCAGAAATTCCTCTGGAGTTTCCTCCAGAATTTTCACAAACAATCTCTTAGCAATGATTCTGAATTACTTCTACGAATTAATTCAGAAATTCCTCCAGGGATATTATAGAATACAATTTTCAGAATCCTTTGAAAATTCTTCAAAAATTTCTCCGGGGTATTTTGAGAAATCTTCCGAAAATTCCTTCGAATTCCTTAGGAAATTTCTCCAAACATTCCTTAAGAAATTACCACTGAAATTATTTCATGTTTTGCTTCTTAAAATCGTCCTGGGATTCATTTGGAAATATGCTTCAGAAATATTTTTGGAAATTCCTCCTGAGATTTTCCCAGCAATTTTCTTAATAATGCTTTAAGAAAATCTTGCAGGTATTTTTCAGATTTTTATCTTTCAGAAACTTTTTGGAGGATTCCTTTAGAAATTCTTTTAGAAACTACTCACATTTTTTTCTAAAGAATCATGATTGTTTTTTTTTTCATAAATTCCTTCATGGATTACTTCAAAAAGTAAGCAGCAGTTTTTACGAAATTCTTCCAGATAGGTTTTCATGAAGTTTTTCATATTAACCAAAGCCTTCTTCAGACAAGATTTTTTCTAGAAATTATTCACGGCTTTTGAATTTCCTTCACACTTTTGGAATTTGTCTTCGTTTTTTTTTTTTAAGATTTTTCTAAGAAATCCGTCCACAGACATTTCCTATGAATTTGTACGGCAATTTCTGTTATTGCTTCACTGGATATTTTTTAGGAATATTTCAGATAATCATCCATTTGTTTCTTCAGATATTGCTCCAATGATGTCTTCGAAAGAACGTGCTCAATTTTTTTCTTCGAAAAATCATCCAGTATCTTCAGGGATCTTTCTAAAAATATCTCAAAAGATTTTTTAAAATTTAAACAGAAATTTCCCAAGCAGTTTCTTAAGGTATTGAGTAAACTGTTTTTTATTTCTACAGAAATGCAACTCGGATTCCTCCAGCGATCTTTTCAAGAATACTTTTAGAGATTTTTACACGTGCTAGACCACATAGTTCTTCGTTTGTTACTTCAATAATTTATTAACGGAATCCTTCGGAAATAATTTTGGAAGTTTCTCCGGAAATTTCCTCAGATATTTCTCCAGATATTGTTTTAGTAATCTCACCAGAACCTTCTTCGGTATTCCGAAGATTTCTTCAGAAATTCTTCCATGTATTTGTAAGTCGCACGGCCAATCTGCAGCCTCTTAGGAAAATTTACATTTTTTTCAAATGATGAGAAACAGGGGAGCCCAATAGTATTTCTTGAGAGAAATTTCTATAGTTAGGGATACCGTTCAGGTTGGGAAAAATAACCCAAATTATATCCGGCACAATACTGAAGGCATACCTATGGGGCAGCGCCAGAAAAAGAGCACAACAATTTGAAATCGTTGACTAACCAGCTCTGATGTTACCATAACAGGACTGGAATGGAGTTTTAAGTTTTGATGTACCAAGCAGAAGCTGGCAACCGAAGACAAAACCACGTACAAGTATATTTGAAAAATTAATCCTTTCCATGGATTAAAGGAAACACCTTTGCAATATATAATGAAATACATTTCTCTTGAACGTTACTGCAGGGTCAAGTCCTTTGTCGTTTATGATACTACATGTACCGACTAACCTAACTATTGAATCCTTGGCCAGACCTTTCCGTAGTAAATTACTTTAAACCAATGAATGAATCGTCTATGTCTATGTGTGAGATTTTCAAGGCACATGTGAATACGCACAACATGCTTATAAATATTCTTTGAAGAAACATCTCCTTCTTCTCAACATCCCCCTCCTCCAAACCTCTTAGCCAATGGACCTGCAAAAGTATGGTGTTCTTTCACTAAAGGTAACGAACCCAGAGCACAATTAAATGATTTATGGATTTCTGGAGACGTGATGGCCTAGCCAACAGAGAGTAAGGTTGCACACGTTGGAAAATACAATTGTATGTTCTATAGTGAGCTTCCATATAAGTGTGTGGTTTAAAATGAAGATTGAAACCCCGCAGTTCATATACAGACGTTTAGTCCGAGTAAAACTAATGGATATTTAAACAACTGTACGCTACGCATTAAATCCAATAACAAAACATTCTCTCACATTGGACGTACCGTGGAACATCCACAGTTCATCAAAAAAAAAATCTTATGTCCATAATCCTTGCAATCAACCGAAATGGCGAAATTAAACCCATTCATTGTCACATTGTTCGGTGATCTCATCGTCGTCGTCATGTCACAATCAGGAAGGTGTGCTTATCAATGCCCGGCACCACCATCACAGCCAGCCGCCGTGTTCGCTGATCTACTAAACTCCTCCGCGCGAAAGCAATTTCTCATTAATCTCAACAATGGCCATCCGATAGTAAATACTTCCTTTATAGCCGCGGACGGACACAATGCGAACGAAAGCCTCACTCTCGTCTCGTCGTCAGTCAAAGCCGATCGTTCACCAGCTTAACGATAATAAACGATTATTAACGCCGTTGCCGCTGCTGCTGGTTAGAGGCTGTCTCGGGTGCAACCCCGCCTGCGATTTATCGGATAACTCCGGCCCGGGCGGCCGGCAGGATGCGTTCGTTGCGCCTTGGAACAGGAACTCTGCGTTGCGTCGCTCCGCTCCGAACAGCAACGAAACTGTTGACGTGATCATAAATTCTAAGTTAATTTACGCTGTGATTTAATCTCGGATCCCGTCGAACCCGATATTGGGCTCATTCGAAGCAGGAACGATGTGGGATGGATACAGTGACTTGATTTGACTTCTGCACAGGACGGAGAAGATCGCCAGATTTTCCTTCATATTCTTTCAGTGATTTTTCGAGGGCTGACTTTACGGGTCCAGTCATCCAAGGGCAGCTTTTGTGAGTTTAAGAAATGTATAGAAAAATAGTCATGACTATCACTCAATGCACCAAAATCCGAATTTTCAGCTCAGACGTGAAATTTGTGTTGCTCTTCATCAGTGAAACCTGTTGTGTATCAGTGGAGAACACTCAGCGGTTGCAGGTCTTGATCGATACATGTCTGTGGTTGTATATAATTCGTACATATTGGCTTCACAATTAGATCTACAACGTGGAGCTCCATCGTCGATGTCATCAATAGCCGATAGCACCAGAAATTCGCAAAGCAAGCAAAGCAAAGCAAAGATAACCGTACACATCGTAGTTGCTACTCCGTGATTGACCAGAACAATCGAAGTTGCACAGAGAGCCAATGAATGTGAAAGCTTGGGACTAGCTAACCATTCTCAATGTGCACAATTCGAGAGTTCAGCTATTTAAAGTCAATAACGGCGCTGGCCACGTCCTTACGGTCATCAGGAAAGGGAAGGAATGTTAGTTCGACAACCGTTGCTACTAGAAACCGTGGAATCCACAGCATCCCCACAGTTGTCACGGGAAGGAATGGTGGTTAGTAGGGTAGGGTAAGGTGTGGATCTAGGAGCCACCTCTGTTAGGTGATATGATCCACTAGTTATATGGAAATACACGTCGCGGTCTTCATCACGATTATGATTTATTTGATCAAGATGACCACTGATCCCGGATTTCGTGCTCGCGTTTCCATCGCCCTACCGTGGAAACCGACTGATCTACGATTATTGTAGCGCGATTCTGAACCCGGATTTTTCACTCGCACTTCCATCGCCGTACCGAGAAAACCGACTGACCAACGAATATTGTAGCGCGATTCTGAACCCGGATTTATCACTCGCACTTCCATCGCCCTATCGAGAAAACCGACTGACCAACGAATATTGTAGCGCGATTCTGAACCCGGATTTATCACTCGCACTTCCATCGCCCTATCGAGAAAACCGACTGACCAACGAATATTGTAGCGCGATTCTGATCCCGGATTTTTCACTCGCACTTCCATCACTCTTACCTGAAAATTGTCTGCCATTCGAAAATTCTCAAGCTAATCTGATTCCGCATTCCACACTCGCGCTTGCATGGCTCTACCGAGAAAACCGACTGACCAACGAATCAATAGCCGATAGCACCAGAAATTCGGGAGCGAAAGTCCGAAAAAATCGGCTTAAGATCAAAATAAGATCTTCACATTTCCATCTGCAACATCCAGAAATCTAAAGATCTGAAAATTACTGCTCAAGATCAAAATGAGTTCTTTCACATACTGATCTACAACATGACGCGACTAAACCAACACAACCATGAGCCGACTCTTAGTGCAGTGGTAATGTCACTGCTCATAAATTGCCAGGTCATAAGTTCGATTCTGGCCGCCATATTTCTTTTTTTACTCTATCCATCTGTCAGATCATTTTTTGATATTGGTTTGATGTCCAGATATCCCCAGATATTAGTTTGATCTTATAATATCTATATGCCCTATATTATTTTCTTCCCTATACTAATTTTCGATCTTATTTTTGATCTTTTATCTCTTATGTCAAACAAACCACTAACTAGTTATGATCTTGAGTGACTCACTGAGCAATATCTTATGATGATATTGTTTTGATTTTTTTTTTCTACTCGGGTAGCACCTACTTTGCATGCAAGAATTTCCGCTAGCACTCCTAGAGACACCCAAACGGCAAAGTTTTCAACTAAACCGACCATACAGACGATAGGCGCAATTGTGTAGGTAGGTAGGTGCAATAGTGAGATGAGGTATCTTGATTTTTTTTCTTCGAGTATTCTCCCAGGCACTTATCCAGAAATTGCTCCAGACAAAGCTTCAGAAATTGCTTCGCAAATTTTTGTCTAGGAATTCGTCCAGAAAATTTCTACTAGGAGTTCCCAAAGGTATATCCTGGAGTTTTTCAGAGATTTCTTGAAACAATCATCTAGAAATTGCTCTGAAATTCCTACATCGGTTTCTTTAAAATTTTTTGGCGATATTTGTTTAATTTCTGCAGAAATTGCTGGAAATTCACCGAAAGAATATCTGAAAAACTTTGTAAGGATATCTAAACACATTCCAGGAGATATTTCTGATGAAACCACAGTAACAATTTCTAAAAAAATCCTTATAGGATTTTCTGGCTGGATTTTTTGAAAAAAAAAATCCTGAAGAATAAGTAAGGAATTTTCTAGATAAATGTCTAAAAAATTCAATGAAAGAATGTTTGAAGAAATTCCTTGCTGAAATTCCTGAAGAAATACCTAAAATTCCAAAAAAGACTGGAGATAACATTTTGTCCAGAATGGATTTCAGAATCAAGCCCTGCAGGATTTTCGGAAAGAATCCATTAATTAATTCCTGAAGAAATTTCCTTATGAATCCCTGACTATTTGAAAATACTCCAGCAAAATTCTTGAAAAAATCTCGGTAGGAATATCTTATGAACTTTTTGGAAAAATATTTTTTTCTTTTTTTTTCTATTAACGAGATTTTTAGCCCTAGGCTAGTTCATCTCGGGACCCACGCTTTACTTCCCTTCTGAAGGAAGAACTCACATTGAGCGAGATTGTCGGGAGTGGGATTCGATCCCAGGTCCTCGGCGTGATAGTCTAGTGTTCTTAACATCACACCAGGTCCGCTCCCCGGAGAAATATTTGGAAAAACTTTTCGGGAAACCCTTAGTTGAGATCCAAGAAACAATATTGACTCTAGATCCATTCCTTAATGAATCTGAGATGGACTTAGTGAAATGAATTTCTTCGGGGATCTCTGGGAAAAAATCTAAAGAAACCGCTGGAAGAATTGGTGGAAGACTATTTGAAAGAATTTTAAAAGGACCCTTTAGAAAATTCTGAATAAATTTAAATGATTTTTCAAAATGAATCCCTTAAAAAAATCTAAAGTAATTCCTGGTGGAGTTTTAGAAGGGACCAATATACAATATACAATATATAAAAAAGAGTACTTTGAAAAAAAAAATCATGAGTCAATTTCTGTGGTAAGGCCTGGAGGAATTCCTGAAAAAAAGCAACCAGAATAGTTTCTGAAGGAAACCGTGATAGATTCTTAAACCGAATTCCTAGAGTAATTTCTAAAGGAATCCATGGATTAATTTTGGAAGTAATCCATAAAAGATATCCTTGGGCTTGGAATTCTCAGACAATTTTATTGACCAATTTCTTAAAAAAAATTGAAGGAATCTCTAGGGAAATTTCTAAAAATATAATTCCTGAAAAAATCTTTTTATGAATTTCTGATGGAGTGTGTGGAAGATTTTATAAAAACCCTAATAAATCCACCTATGGGTGATGGCGCCTTTCTCGTGCCTTTAAAAACACACTTTAACACAATTCATGTGGCATGTTGATGAATATCGCACTTTCATACGTTTGACAGAAATCCATTTCATGGCATCAGAGATTATATCGTTTACATGGCTTTTGATTTTTGAGCCTTAAACTCTTGAAGAACAGCCTTAATCTTGAATTTTGAGCCGCCATTTTGGATTCAAGTCCAGCTGCTTGGAAATTGTGGTCGCCATTTTTGAACCCCAGACTTTTTCTCCATACCAGACACACACATATTAAATGGTTTTAGAGCCTCAACCTCCATTAAACAGCCGCCATCTTGAAGTTTATGCCGCCATCTTGAATTTTGGACGCCATATTGTATATTTTGGTCGCCATCTTCGGTATTTTAATTGTCATTTTTGGACTCCAGACTTCTTCCCAATACATACCAATACCCATATTGCATGGTTTTAAAGCCTAATTTCCATTAAACAGAAGCCATTTTGAATTTTGATATTCTGGTTGTCATTTTTGGAGTCCAGATTTCTTCCCCTTATCAAATATACCCATATTGCATGGTTTCAGGACCTAAAACTCCATTGAACTCACCATCTTGAATTTTGAGACGCCATCTCGGATATTTTGGTCACCATCTTGGATATTTTGATCGTCATTTGTGGACTCCAGACATCTTTCCAATACCAAATATACAAATATTGCATGATTTTAGAGCCTAAAACTCCTTTAAACAGCCTCCATCTTTAATGTTAAACCGCCTTGGATATTCGGGTCGTAATTTTTGGACTCTGGGCATCTTCACCATGCCAAATATGCCCATACTGCTTGGTTTTAGATCCTAATACTCCATTAAACAACAACCATCTCTAATGTTGAACCGCCATCTTGGATTTTAGACCGCCATCTAGGCTATTCTGGTCATAATTTTTGGAGTCCAGATTTCTTCCCCATACCAAAAGTACCTATATTGCATGGTTTCAGGTCCTAAAGCTCTATTAAACAGTCGCCATCTTGAAATTGAAGCCGCCATCTTGAATTTTAGACGCCACTTTGGATATTCTGGTCACCATTTTTGGACTTCGAACATCTCCTCATACCAAATATATCCATATAGCATGGTTTTAAAGCCTAAAACCCAATTGAACATCCACCATCTTGAATTTGAGCCGCCATCTTGAATATTAGGCTACCATCTTGAATTTTGGGCCGAAATCGTGGAGGTTCTGGTCTCCAGTGTTCATTTCCGCATCAAATTCGTCAACCATGATAAAGGTTACAAAAATCGCCGCAATTGGATGTGTCGCATGATGGGGCTAGGTTCAGTTTTATCAAAGATGGTTAGATGGTCCTTCTAACCATCTTTGGATACATACATACACACGTACAGACATCATCTCAATTCGTCGAACTGAGTTGATTGGTATATGTGACTTGACACTAAGCTGATGATTATTTTTAGTGTAAAATCATGCCCAGAGTTCAAAAACGCGAAGGAAAAAAATTACAGTAGAGTGGAGGTTATTTTTCGAATTTCTAAACAAGGCTGTCGATTTGAAATCGATTTTTGTTCTGTTTTAGGCAAAGTTGCTCCCTTCATACATCTTCATTTCCGTAACCAATGCTCCGATTGAGCTGAAATTTTTACTGTAGCTGGCTATCATCTAATGTTTCAAATGTACCCATGAAAGCCATTCCGAAAGGAATTTCTAGAAGAGTTTCTGAAGGAATCGCTGGAGAAATTTCGGAAGAAATACCTGAAGGATTAAAATGAGTGTAATCAGTTTTGTATCTTTTTATGCTTATCCTTTGACAGATACGCATATTTCGACTACCTCTTGTAATCTTCCTCAGTGTCAGTTATCCACTGATGGACAGACACTGCGAAAGATTAAAAGGTACAAAACAGATTATACTCATTTGAAGTATTCTGCTTAGAGGGTTCGAAAAGTTGGTACCGTCAAACGGGGTTACTTGCAACAGCGGTGTAACTTGCAACACGATGACATACACTAAATGTGAAGCATTTTCTAATAATAATTAAAAAACTAGTATGCCCTACTATTTCGGTTATAGAGATTATGTGTATCAAAGATCGATTTAGTATAAAAATAAGATTTGTTTCTTTGTTTATGGTTTAGCTACACTGTTAAAACGGATTGCTCATTTTATGCCATAAAAACAAGTATGAAAATCGTGCTTGACCTCTCCCTTATGCCAAGTGCGATAAGTCTGATGACCTTGCTTGCAGTTAGGGTACCTAATAGTAAGCTTAGCTAAACGATAAAAGTTTGATAAACTTATCGACTAAGTTATGCAAAAAATCATTATTATATTCGACAACCACTATGGGGTAACTTGCAACAGTTGAATTTGACGAAACCTTTTATTTTTTATCTTCATTTCACGATATACTTGACAGAAATAACCGAAATGGATCATTTATTGATTACGTAACGCGTTCATTTTCAAATGACAATTCATTTTTTACATTTTTTTGCACGTGACCTTCAAACATTGTTAGGAAATACCATATTTTGAAGTTTCATTCATGTTTCATCATGTTAAAAGTTCAGTTTTTGTTTATGAACGCTGTGAAGCAATCACCAATATCAATTCTGAAGCTAGATGTAGTAAACTATTTCAGTTTAATACCCAAATTAGCGAGTTTGACATTTACAAAGTAGAATAGGTGTGTTTCAATCATGTTAATTTAGCTGAAATTGCCAAACACCACTTCAAACTGAAAACTACTTGAAAATGATTCACTCTACCTTTTCAAGAAATGACAATAAGCATTATTGAAATTTTGTAATGAGTACTAAGTCACGAGAATCATATTTGTTTTGTGGTTGATGGACGTGAGACCTGTTGCTAAACGATATACTCTCGCTTGCAATAACTATCAATCCTTTCATGAAAAATTATATGTCAATTGATTAGTGTACATCTTTTCATGGTATGCTTCATGCATAACATCAAAAATTTACAATACGACTAAATACTACAATGTTAGTGCTGTTTAATGATAGCTAACTTAGCTTCATGTCCTATGTTGCAAGTTACCCCACAGATGGGGAAACTTGCAACAAGCATGTATTTCCCACCTCCTGATTAGGTGGCAACGTATTTTAGTACACCAAGTGCTGCATAGTATTCTACTCGGGGTAATTAGCGTACACGGTGCTTCACAGGATGTTTCAAATGTTTAGATTTTCAATGATATTGCTTCAAAATCGAAAAGTGTTGCAAGTTACCCCATTTGACGGTACAACAAGATACGTGAATGATGTTTCGATGAATTTCTTAAAATATTAAAACGAATCCTTCGATATTTTTTTGGAGGAATCTCTAGAAGAATTTCGTAAGAAATTACTAAAGGATTTCCAAAGATTTTCAAAATATTCCAGTCTTTTGAAATCCGGACTGTTTTTTTTTCTGCTCCGACATGCATGAACACTCAAACGAGTCACTGTACGTCACTCCAAACAACTTTTCCTAGACAGTTCCCAAAGCACCACCGTCGGGAGACGATGATGTTAGTGACATTGACCGGAAATGACGTTCGCTACTTTCCCGCCACGCAGGCCGTCACCAGCCCGGACCAGAATAGAGGTAGTCAAACGGCCGACCGACAAGCAGCGTTTTCCAAACGAGTTGACATTAATTTGCTGCGTTTGTTATAATGTTGTCGCCTGAACCGTTTCATACGAGAGCAGGCCGGTCTGAAAAGGTTCGAACATCCATCACATGGTTTTTGGATTGGAACACGATGACCGGACGACGCGATGTTTCCAGTGTATTTACAGGACACGTCGGCTCTTCACGGCTCTTCACGGTAGACGGTAGTTCGTCAAATGTTGTCGAGTGCTGCAACTGGACGACGACGTTAAGTCGTCGTCGTCATAGTCCGGGAAATTGTTATGGCCTACGAACCGAATAAATATCAATTTATCCTCGCAATATTTATGGGTGTGCTTATCCCGGAAAATGTGATGTGCGGCCGTCACAGTGGATTGTGGCTGATATGTAGTTATCAATAGAGAGTGGATTGATGGAGACGCTAAGCCTGTGTAATAGGGTGGGATATATTTTCCGAATCTTGTTTGAAATAGGGATTCGCGTGCTTTGGAATATTAAAATTAAATAATAGTTATTTATGCAACGAGTTGCAAAATGATGATTTTTACAGCACGAGTTGTACATTTATCCAACGAGGCTTACCAAGTTGGATAAATGTGACGAGTGCCGTAAAAATCGAGTTTTACAACGAGTTGCACACAAATTGTATTGCAATGAAAGTAACACTTTCATTACAATATGATCAATATCATCGTGCTTCCCAGTGGTTTAATGCTACCGAAATGAGTTCATAATTATAATAGGGGGATTCACTTAACAGCGTAAACTGATTAAACTGATTAAACGTCGCGATCACCAAGGCAATCTTCGATTATTTCATTCGCAAAATCATGAAACATTTCAAATAAGCCGAAAATCATGGCTTACGCAGCAATTTAATCTGTTTAGTGAGTACCCCTAATGAAATTGTTTGGTATCGAAATGGCAAGTATAAAATAGAATATTAGAATGCCGAGTTGCAAAATTTTTTCAGCACAAAATATTCATTTATCCAACAAGGCTTGCCGAGTTGGATAAATACCTTCCTATTTCAAAGGGGTATCAGGAGTTTTCAGGGTCGCTGCAATGAGTCTTAGGGGGATTCTAGTGGGCCTCAGGGACACTTCAATGGATCTCAGGGAGCTCCAGGTATGTACCAGAGGAACTCAGGGGCGTTTCAGAGCGTCTTAGGGGCGTTTTAGGGAGTTTCAGAGGCTAACAGGTGATCTTAAGGGCAAGAGGGTCCCGAGGGGTTTCAGGAGGTACCATCAAGTCTCAGAGGCGTTTCAGGGGAACTCAGGGGCTTCAGAGGCGTTTCAGAGAGTCTCAGGAGGCTTTCTGGGGGCCTTTGGGGTGCTTCAAAAGTTTTCTAGGAGTTCCCAAGAAACCTCCAGTTAGTCTCAGGGGAATTTCAAGGGGTTTCAAGGTGATTTAGGAGGGCCTTTGAGATGCTTTTAAAGCGACTCAGGGGAATCTGGGAAGTTCCAGGCGGTCTCAGGGGCGTTTAATGGCTATTCAGGAGATACCAGTAGATACTGACACTTCCTGCGAACCTCTCCAGGCATGCTTTGAAACCCCATGGATCCCCATTAAAACGCTTCTGAGATCCTCTGGTACCCCTGAAACCCTCTCTAAATGCAATTACCTATAGCTCATTTTAAAAGCTGAACCTGAGAATATTTTCACTCCAATTTTTTTTAAGAAACTACTTCTCTATTCTTTACGAAAATCCATTTCACTCATTTATTTAGTATTATATCAAATTCAAGATAAAACCGAATCAACAATAATTCTCCGTAATTCACAGTTCGTGGCTGCCGTCTCCATCCTCGGTCACGTCCGATGCTCGCCAAGTCACGCTCCACCTGATCCGCCCATCGTAATCTCTGCGCTCCACGCCTTCTTGTGCCAACCAGATATGTCACGAACACCAACTTTGCAGGGTTGTTGTCCAGCATTCTTGCAACATGCCTTGCCTATCGTATCCTTCCGGCTTTGGCCACCTTCTGGATGCTGCGCGCGCCGTAAAGTGCAGCGAGCTCGTGGTACATCGTTCTTCGCCACACACGTCGCCACGTCGCTCGAAAACTCCGAGTGCTTGCAGGTCCATGTCTCGTGTCCGTAGAGGACCACCGGTTTTATTAGCGTTTTGTACATGGTGCATTTGGTGCGTGGGTGAATCTTCTTGAACCGTAGCTTCTTCTGGAGTCCGTAGTAGGCCCGACTTCGCCTGATGATGCGCCTCCGAATTTCACAACTCACGTTGTTGCCAGCCGTCTGTAAGGATCCGAGGTAGACGAATTCATCCACCACCTCGAAAGTATCCCCGTCTATCGTAACATTACTACCCAGACGGATCCGGTCGTGTTCGGTTCCACCTACCAGCATGTACTTTGTTTTAGAGGCATTCACCACCAGTTCGACCTTTGCTGCTTTGCGTTTCAGGCGGGTGTACCGCTCTGCCACAGTTCCAAATGTTCTGGCAATAATATCCATGTCGTCCGTGAAGCACACAAATTGACCGGATATTGTGAAAATCGTTCCCTAGCTGTTGAGCCCGCCTCGTCGCATCACACTTTTAAGAGCGATGTTGAAGAGTAGGCATGAGAGTCCATCACATTGTCGCAGTCCCCGGCGAGATGCGAATGAATTGGATAGTTCACCCGAAACCCTCACGCAGTTTTGCACACCGTCTATCGTTGCTTTAATCAGTCTAGTCAGGTTTCCAGGAAAGCCGTTTTCGTCCATGATTCTCCATAGCTCTGCGCGGTCGATACTATCGTATGCCGCTTTGAAGTCGATGAACAGGTGATGCGTTCGGACCTGGTATTCACGGCATTTCTGGAGGATTTGCCGTACGGTGAAGATCTGGTCTTCTTCCTGGTCATCTTCCCACGAACTCATTTGTTTTAGGTGATAGACGACGGAAGATGATCTGGGATAGCACTTTGTAGGCAGCATTCAAAATAGTGATCACTCTGAAGTTCTCACATTCCAAATGGTCGCTTTTCTTGTGAATGGGGCAGATTACCACTTCCTTCCACTCCTCTGGTAGCTGTTCTGTTTCCCAGATCCTGACTATCAGCCGATGCAGACAGGTGGCCAACTTTTCTGGGCCCATCTTGATGAGTTCAGCTGCGATACCATCCTTACCAGCTGCTTTGTTTGTTTTGAGTTGGTGAATGGCATCCTTAACTTCCCTCAGCGTGGGAGTTGGTTCATTTCCGTCCTCCACTGCACTGGCGTCGTCGTTTCGTTCGTTGCCGTGGTCTCCCGTACGTACGTTCTCCACGCCGTTCAGGTGGTGATCGAAGTGCTGTTTCCCCCTTTCGATCACCTCACGTCCGTCCGTCAAGAGGCCTCCGTCTTTATTCCTTACATATTTCGGCTCGCGGCACGAAGCCGTTGCGGAATGCGTTGAGCTTCTGATAGAACTTCCGTGTTTCTTGGGAACGGCACAGCAGTTCCATTTCTTCACACTCCGCTTCTTCCAGGCGGCGCTTTTTCTCCCGAAAGAGGCGGGTCTGCTGTTTCCGCTTCTGTTTGTAACGTTCCATGTTCTGTCGAGTCCTTTGCTGCATCATTACCGCCCTCGCTGCGTTCTTCTCCTCCAAAACCGTTCTGCACTCTTCGTCGAACCATTCGTTCCGTCGATTCCGTTCCACGTACCCGATGGTGCTCTCGGTTGCATCGTTGATGACTGCTTTCACTGTACTCCAGTAGTCCTCTAGAGGGGCCTCATCGAGCTCGCCCTCGTCTGGCAACGCGGCTTCGAGATTCTGCGCGTATGCTGAGGCGACATCCGGTTGCTTCAGTCGCTCTAGGTTGTACCGTGGCGGTCGCCGGTACCGCACATTATTGATGACGGAGAGTTTTGGGCGCAGTTTGACCATCACCAAATAGTGGTCGGAGTCGATGTTGGCGCCACGATAGGTCCTGACGTCGATAATGTCGGAGAAGTGCCGTCAATCAGAACGTGGTCGATTTGAGATTCCGTCTGCTGTGGTGATCTCCAGGGAGGCATTGTTGGAAAAAGATGCTACGAATGGCCATATTTTTGGAGGCGACGAAATCAGTGAGTCGTAGGCTGTTGAACTTACCAATCGTCAGTCTGAATTCCTCCTCCTGGCCTACCTAAGCGTTCAAAACTCCTATGATGAGCTTGACGTCGTGGCTTGTGCAGCGATCGTACTCGCGTTGGAGCTGCTCGTAAAATGCGTCCTTGTCAGTACTTCCGGAGTGTGGGCTATGCACGTTTATTATGGTGAAGTTGAAGAATCGGCCCTTGATCCTCAACATGCACATTCTTTCGTCGATCGGCCACTAACCGATCACGCGCCTCTGCATATCACCCATCACGATGAAGGCTGTTTCCAGCTCGCGTGTGTTCCCGCAGCTTTGGTATATGGTATGATTACCTCTAAACGTTCGCACCATGGATCCTGTCCAACACACCTCCTGCATCGCTACGATGCTGAACCCGCGGTCCTTCAGTAGATCGGCAAGTATGCGGGTGCATCCAATGAAGTTGAGAGATCGGCAGTTCCACGTACCGAGTTTCCAATCGCAAGTCCTTTTTGTTTTTTGGTGTCGTTGCCGTTGGTCTCGGTTCGTATTATTCTGCTGCTGATTTTCCGTTACAAGGGTTTTTACGGGTGGCTCGTAGGGCCTGACACCAACCCTCTACTTTCCGGAGGACCATAGTGCACAGTTGAGCTTAGAGTCCTTCCCTGGCACTCGGACGTAGATCAGCCGCCCCTAACATGGGGATTAGACGCTGTTGTGAGCCGCTCCTCCTGGAGAACAGACGCTCAGGTTTGCCGAAGCAAACCCCCCTTCCCTGTCAGCCTACGACCAAAGTTCCCACCGGGGTTGGTTACCCGATCTTCCCTAAGGTTGCTCATAGTTTCCGGCCGGTACCGCGTGGAGGTAGGGATGGGAGTTGCTGGGCAGAGGCTAATGGATCACAATGGGATCTGAATTGCGCAGCATTCCCAGCCTTAACCGTGCCGGGTACCTTGAGGTCTCAGGGGCGTTAGAGGAATTCTCAAGGTCATCTCAGAGGGTTTTAGAGAGTTTTCGGAGACTTCAAATGGGGTATGACGGGGTTTCAGGGGTGTTTCTGCGGGAGATTCCAAGGGGCCAAACGGTCTTAGGAGATTCTAGAGGCCTCAGGTGTTTCAGGAGATACCAGAAGATCTTAGAGGCGTTTAAAAAATGGCTTAGGAGATCTCAGGGCGTATCAAGGAGTCCCAGGGGGTTTCAAGGGATACCATAAGGTTTCAAGAGTGCTTCAATGGGTCTTTGGGAGACTCCAGGGGACCTCAGAGACGCTTCAATGGTTCTCAGGGAGTTCCAGGTATGTTCCAGTGGACTTAGCGGCGTTTCAGCTATTTTATTCTGCGAGAAGTTCCAGAGGGCTTAATGGGGATTCACCAGTACCAGCTACCAGAAGATGCTGACACTTCTTGAACATCTCATCAAGTGCCCCTGAGATCTTCAGATATTCCTTGAAATCCTCTGGGGCCTTATTGAAACGCTCCTGAGATCTCTAAGTATCCCTGAAACTCCCTCTGAGATTTTCTAAAATGCCCTGAGACCTCAAGGTACCCCTGAAAACCCCCGGGAACCCCTTGAAACACTCTTGAGATCTGCAGATAAAAATTTGAAACCCTCTGAAACACACTTGAGCGTACTGAAACTTCCCTTGAGGTCCCTGAAGTCCCATGTAACCTTCTGAGACCCTTCGAAGTGTTTCTGAGGCCCTCCCTTTGTGTACCTTCTTATTCGTGAATGAGACTTCACAGAAAACCTCTCAAGATTTCTTTAAGTATTTTCCAAGGACTGTCTTTGAGTGAACCTTAAAAAAACATCCAACGGTTCGTTTTTGTCAATGATTGCCTTAGACATTTTCCCAGGATTTCCTTAAAAGGACCCCAACAGAATTCACCGACAATTATTTCAAAAAATCTTGCCTAGATTGCACATTCACCTAGTAATTGCTTCAGAAATTCTCAACATGTATGCTCAATGTTCATAAATTTTTTCTATGTATTTTAATAGAAAGTCATGCAGAGATCACTTTCGGGAGTTTTAAGGAATATCCCTTCAAAACACACACAAAGTATTTGTTTAAAAAACTAAGAATGAACTGCTTCAGAAATTTCCCCATTTATTTATTCCTTGAGCTGTCCTTTAAAAATACTTCCTAGCGTTCCTCCAGAAATTTCACGATGGATTCCTTTAGAAAACCTTGGATCAAATTTTAAATTGATTTCTCCATACATTTTTTCGAAAATCTCACAGAAATATCTCCGTAAATAAATTCAAGAAGTTCGACGAGGCTTTCAGGAAGTTTTCAAGGGATTTGTTAATAAATAGAAAATAATATATAAATACATAAAATAATCACTTAAACTTAGGTATCATGCCTTTTAACGATCTTTAAATATAATAGTGCTATGTCAATCTAACACATTTCGCTACTTTTAAAAAAATAAGGTTGTTTTACGTTATGTTTTATGCAGTTCAATGTCTCTGCAGTAAGTATCATCCATTATATTGAAAATAAACCAAAAAGAATTAAAATTGCATGAAGAATGACAAAGATGTGATCAAATCACTGTTTCACGTTTTACCGACCCATAACGATTAATTGATACATCATATTGAGTAGTGGTCCCAAATTTTTAGACGATGACATCAATAGTAACTTTATCTAATAACATTTTCCCTGATTTTAGCAAAGGAGTCGTCCATAAACGTAGCATTTTAGGGGGAAGGAGGAGGAGTCCCTGAAGTTGCCACGAGCCATGTATTAGGTATGGAAAATAGGTTAGGAGGGGGAGGGGGTATTGAAAAATGGAGAAAAAACGCTACGTCATTTATGGACGGCCCCTAAGTTCGGCAAGAAGCAATTTCCAGCGTCTCTAACATAAGTATTAATTATATTTTTATATAGTTTGACAACTTTAGGTTAAGTTAACATACACAAATTTTGGAAAAAGCTTCACCTAAGTCATGCCTGAACTTTTCTTTCTTTAAATCTAGGAATTTATAAAGAAAATTTTCAAATGATTCCTCCAGAAATCATTCTCGTTCAGGGCATCTTTTGAAAATTTATCTAACAATTTTCTGTGTAGAAAATAATTCACAATTCAGTAATTACTTCTCTATTCTTTATAAAAATCTTAAGAACTCTGCCATAAATTTCTTCAGAAATTCATCCTAAGCTTTCTTTGGATCGTAATATTTCGTAGACTTATTGTTGGTCATCTCAAACCCTCCTTCTTTATTTGTCTTAGATATTTGTCAACACAAAATTTTGAATATTTGTTTGAATCGTGGTCGGACCCTAAGTGATTCACTCTAAATCAACTTAAGTTGAATCATTGTTAAAGTCACGATTAGAGCGATAACACCAAGTATTGTTCGATATTACAAATGGCTTCCTTTTCCGCCTGTGAATGTGTACACATTTCTGTCGTACTGTATCTCAGATTACCGAGGCTGCAAATGGACGGATATATTCATATACAACACAATTGAACATAATGATGTACGTATGACAAGTTGGTGCGTGCTGTTGAACTGAACTGATAATGAGTTTATCGACGTGATAACTGAGGTTTAATTGTTTTGACTCCCGCTATGGAACTCGATAGTGGTGCTTAATTAGAAACCATGTCTGATCAGTGGAAACGAAGTTTGTTTGGTCGTTGTCGTCATTTAATGAAGTTGTATTTTCATTTAAACAACTTGCAACTGGCGGTGACCGCTTTTTGTAACTCACGTTTAATTTCAAACGTCTACATAATAATACATTTCAATGTATACAACAATGTGCTTTACTAGTCAACAGTCATTTTTAAATATCAACTGTTTATACTTTTTTTGGAAGCAAGGCATGATTTGTATTGTATAATGGTATTCGATCCGTTCCAACAGGGGAATCATCTGAAATTGACTGGATCAAACTGTTTTAAATTACAGACTCGATTGAGACTGAATGTTGGAATGAATTTATAACAAATGTACTCATTGAACGGAAATAATACTCTACAACGTTTAAAAGTAAATATCAATCGTTTCATGACAAATTGTTAAATAAATAAGCAAAAAATAGTGATCTGGTGGAATTCAAACGAACAACTCCGTTTTCACTAGTTCGATACCGCAACCAAATAAGCCAATTAAAATCAACATACCTAGACACCGACAAACTTGCATTGCCGATGTCTATTGCTTTTTCAACTCGATGAATGAACTTCAGTTTTTACAAGTAGAATTTAAAATTCTTCAAAGACGTTCATGCAACTGACCCAAAATATCTCCACGTGCCAAATCTCCGCCAACCTAAATTCAACAATAACGACGACGACGACTAGGCCGACATTGCGTGTGACGTATCCATTCTCCACCCGATGTAATTTTCCACCGAGCAAGCAAGCGCCAGCCCCTTGTTGTTCGGTCTGCAGAGCGGCTTTATCGCCAACGCGTAGGAGATTTCCGGCAAACCTTCGTAAGAATTGTCCCCGGTTTAGTCAGCCTATCCGGCTTTACCCGACGCACCGCACGGCAGAAGCATTTCTCGTTTCTCGCACCAGTCACCAGGATTCCACCAGCCAGGCACACAAGCTTTCGTTCGTTCGGTCGGTGGTGGAATCCTCTTGAGGGGAACGTACAAGCTGAGTTTGACAGACACACTCCTACTATGCTCGTGGCCCGCTAGATATAGGAAGGCACGCGAGAGCTTAAATGGAAATAGATTACTTTGTGCTTTGCCTCAGTAGGACCGGAGGCCTTCGGGGCCTCGGAGCCGAGTCGGAGGGTACGATGGCTTAATGTAGAACTGGAAGACCTTTTTCTGAAAGGATTCAAAAGTGCACGCACCGCATACTTACTATGCATGGAGGAAATATGCTCGCGAGAGTAACGTTCCTCTGGACGACGTTGAAAGATACATACATGCTATGAGTGGCGATCACGTGTATGTTTTATGAAAATACGCTTTGGTTTCGTTTGAGGGTCACAGTTAACCCATATGATATCAGTAAGAATCAGAACCAAAGACGCCCACCATATTATCATTATAGGAAATATAATACAGTAAGAGCCTGTCAATATGCTACGCATACTCTTCGGGGGGGGGGGGGGGGGGGGGGTTAGGGGATCTTGCCAAAGTCTACGATCCATACAAATTTCTAAAATTTTGTATGAACAAAAGTCTGCGGAGGGGGAGGGGTGGTGTCTGAGATGGCCCAAAATGAGTCTACGTGGTTTATAAACAGCGCCAAACAGTTAAAAATATTGAATTGCGTTTTCTTGTTTATTCTACTGTTTGAAAAAGCAGAACAAATAAGATTTTATTTGTTATTATAGGTATATAAACTTTTTTTAACATAGGCTGGTAGGGGTTTCGTATCGTTCTGGTATCGATTTTAATCATTTAGGATACGCGCCTGTTTGATCCTAAAACGGCACCACATTCGCACTGTATACGGCGACCTAGGTTTTTCGATAGTGTTATATGTTTTACAACGGCGTGTAGGGTTAACAAAAATGGTCGATTTCAGTCAGGGTCCCTAATTGGCTATAGTGGAAATTTAGAAAGTTTGTACCTTCTCATAACCAACGGCCTCGCGAGAGCTTCAATGTTGCTCACTTTCTAGCAGGGAATGAAATTATCAGCAAATTGAGACGAAAAACGGCGTTTTTCGAGCAACCGATTTTTTCTGTTTTTAGTTTCCCTGTGAGAAATGTTTATCGGTCGTTGCTGTTTGTCCCCGATCAAAGATAGCCGAAAACTGGAAATCGCTCTTTTCATTTTCGCTATCCAACTTTATCGCCTGCAAAGTTATCGCGATAATTATCAGAAAGCAAATAACAAAAATTTGCCGCTAACGGGATTCGAACCTAGACCCTCCACAAAAATGTGTATGGGCGCGCACCATAACCACACGACCACATAAGCTGCTCAAGAGGGGACAGAAATTTTATACATAAAAGCTACAGTCGGTGACGACGGCACTACAGAGAGGCGAACAAAGAGCAGAAAGCAAACCAGTCAACTTTTCATTGCGGATGATAATCGATTTTCGGCGCTGCGGAACGAGCGAAAACACATTCTCGGGAGAAGCCCGGGTCTGAATTTATCGCACGTCTTTTTTCGCCGATAATGCGTGTGAGAGAATTTTCTACAATCGCGATCGTGATCGATAATTTCATTCCCTGCTCTCTAGCCGTAATAAATGGAAGCATAGGTTCTTCTTACCATGTTAAATACACCACACTTACAACACCACAACAGAACACAACATCCACGCAAAGATGAAAGCCACCGCCAAGATCTTTGTTCCAACAGACGAATAAGTAAGGCATTTTTATGGAAGAGCAGTCAACAAAACTCCACTGCAAAGTTCTAGGCCATACTGATATCCCCAACAAAAACCATAATTGCGTATCAGGAACTCTCGATTACTACCGCTCTTCTCAACAAGCAATAGGATCTCACGCTCTACTAACCATATGCTCATATCACCACTTGACCGACCACGATGTAAGAGTTCTAGCATCACACATCAGCACCGCAAGATCTGTTATTTGTTCGAAGTGTAGATCATCAGTTCCCGGTTAACTGCAAAGCAGGCAGAACGTGTATTGTAGCTCGTAGAACCAGAAGATATTTTATTAGCCTGACCGAGAAGAAAGAGTAGTACAGTGGTGCAACGGTGATAGTGTGAAGTGGATATGATAGTTATGGCTGGCCTAGGGCAAGGTAACCGTGATTTGTGTTAGAGAAATTGCCTTGCTTATCTAGTTTTCTCTAAATCATTTAGCCTCTATCCACGATTAATTTTGCATGCAGCTCCATAGAGCGATGATGGAGTAGAGTGTTTTGTTACAATGAGATCGGTAAGAGGAATCCCTGAAACAATTCCCAAATGTGATCTGAGAAAAGGAAATTAAGTGCCTCCATCATGTTCAATCCATTAGGCCTTTCGTTCACAACAAAGTATGGGGTCTTAGAGCAAGTGGTCTTCTGGCGTGATGTCGGTTTGGCATACCAGCGCTGGAGTGGCCGGCGCGTTGCTGGCAAGCCAATTTTTGTCCAGGCGGGCATGTCATCCGGAGGACTCGTCGCGGGATACACTGCACACTGACGCCCATTCACACTAACAACAGTAGATGTAGGTTAAGCAGAATTAAAGTAAGTACTAAATATACACCATTTATTTCATTTGCATGTAAAATTTATGCTTTTATTTATCTATGGATGAACTCGATTTCTTTTCGTGAGTGGTTCCACTGGATTCGAACCGATTTTAGGCTGGATAAGGTACATGAGGATAGGGAACCAGTACCACCAGCCCCTCTTTCACCTAATTTGTCTCCGTCTCATGCGACCTTCTTTGGGGAAGGTGACAAGTTTTCAAACTTTAACTTATTATGAATGTTTTATTGGCAAGAATTTAATAGTATCTTGTCATTGAAACTCTTGAAATTATGCAAAATATTGAATTATCTCAAATACCCGTTATAGTTAAATAGGGGACTAAAGCAATAACTGGTACACTCAGCCAACTTTTAATAGAAAAATGTTCATATGCGTTTGAAAAATTAAATCATCAATCAAAGCAAATCGTAGTTCCGGGTTCCACAAATAAAGTTTGAAGAAAATTTAGGTAACCATAAGTTAAAATATCTAAAAGAGCGTATTGGGCTATGAGTTGCGATGGGGATCGTGATCGGGTGGCATTGTTCGAAGGAAAAAGTGAAAAGTGACACGTGTCCTGCCCCAAGTGCACATTGTCCTTCCTCGTGCAGTGATAAAAATGGATGCACACTTGGTAGCAAACAGTATTGCAGAAAAATGAAGGAGTTAAGGAGTGGTTGCGGTCATCCGACAACATGGAACTGGGTGAGATCATTCCGAGTTTTTTTACATACTAGAAGAAGTTGGGGTAATTTCACCAATGCGTTTTCATGAGGACTCTTGGAGTCTGTAATATTTGCAAATTAATCTTGTAGCTCTGGTGCTGGCCTAATATTGAAGCGATAAAAATGTTAGAAGCCGGGGCCCGTGTCGTAGTGGCTACACGTTTGCTTCATAAGTAGATGGTCATGGGTTCGATCCCAGCCCGGCACTTTCGTCAATTGCTCTTTCCGCCTGAGAGCTGCTGACACTGACCCTCTTCTGAGCTAATGACTCAAATGGACCCGGATACTTGGACAACGGTGAACGGCAACTCATAATGGACCCCCAATCGGACTAGAAACAGGAACAACCAACAGCCACACATCAGCTTCCTCGTGCGCATCATTCTACAATGATTGGGTAGAAAGTGAAAGCAGCGCAACGGCAACCAGTTGGATATAGTAGTATTAGAACAGAATACATTTAGGCGCTGTACAAATTGTAAGTACAGCTGCCAATTGGAATCGCTCATGCAGTGCCGTAATGGACAAAAGAGCTGTAAATTAGGTGAAGTGATTGAAGAATAAAAAAAATGTTAGAAGAAAGTGATTGCAGTTCACAACAATCATTGAGCAAATTTAAAATAATTGTCTTAACTAGCTCAACGGCTGTTGATCACAGGTAACACATGGGTCTTCTCTTAGTAAAATACATCATTCGAAAGTAGCTATCTAAGCTTGAAAGTTTATTCTCCGTATACTCTAAGTTCAATACTGTGGGAAACGCGTAACTATTTAGGTCGGTTTTCTCGGTAGGGAGATGGGGACGCGAATATTGAATGCGAAATCAGAAGCGCGCGATAACTTTCGTGGGAAAGTCGGTTTTCAGTGTAAACGATTAATGCGGTGACGCGTTTAATATAGAGCGATCGTTGACGTATGTGCAATACCCTTACTATCGTGACCAAATAAATCATAATCAGGAAGAAGACCGTGTCGTGTATTTTCATATAACTAGTGGATCATATCACCTACCAAAGGTGGCTTCAAGATCCCCACCTTACCCTACCCTACTAACAAATACTCCTTCCCGAGACAACTGTGGGGGTGCTGTCGATTCCACGGTTTCTAGTAGCAACGGTTGTCGAACTAACATTCCTTCCCCTTTCCCGATGACCATATGGACGTGGTCGGCGCCGTTATTGACTTTAAAATATTGAACTCTCGAGTTGTGCATATTGAGAGTGTGTAGCTAGTCCCAAGCACCATTCATTGGATCTCTGTGCAACTTCGATTGTTCTGGTCAATCACGAAGTAGCAACTACGATGTGTACAGTTATTTTTGCTTTGCTTTTGCTATCTCGGAAACCGGTGAACTGAATTCAATGATATTTGTTCGGTAGCAGCGGAGATTTAGTGGACTTGGTCTTCATTTTTTTTTGCCGTTCTGTATTCGCTAGTTGGTCCCAGCATGAACTCTTCACACAATGATCCTTTTCGGCAGCAAATAAACTATCGATTTTGACGTTGAATTGAGACACTCCAGTTTATTAAAACTTACACCACACAGTTTATTCTTAACTAATTTCCACTTAATTTATTGGGTTAAACTTAACTAATAACATATATTTCTCAAAACAAACGACAATAAAGGTTCGAATAGAAGACGATAGAGGCCTGATAACTACCGAGGGTAAATGTGCACTGACTCTATAGTTTCTACTTTTACTCATTATAATCCGACCCAGCAACTACAGTCGTGAGATGAGTTTGCCTGTTGAGTAGAGATGAATTTCTATCCGCTTTGATACGGTGGATGTTTCTATAGCATTTAGTGACGTCGTTGATAGTGCAGCGTTCATCAACCACAGACACGGAAATACACAGGACTGGCACAAACATCCTGCCCTCCGTAGAAATAACTATTTCTGGACTCCTTTGGACTGATGATGGGGACCACTTGTAGATATCTGGACCCTCTGGATAGAGAGCCTTGTATTATTAATCCATTTATAAATCCGAGGCACGAACTTCCGGAGAATATTTCGTTTGTCAAGATGTCGCTCGTCGATGTTTTTTTTGTCTGCATTAACGAGATTTTTAACCCTAGGCTAGTTCATCTCGGGACCCACGCTTTACTTCCCTTCCGAAGGAAGAACCCACATTATGTGAGTATGTCGGGAGTGGGATTCGATCCCAGGTCCTCGGCGTGATAGTCTTGTGTTCTAACCACCTTACCAGGTCCGCTCCTCCCTCGTCGATGATGGATAAACATGAAAATATTAAGACCCGGAAGCCTGATACGTTGGACGTAATTACTTGGAAATGTCCTTACCTGGACCTTCAGAAATAAAGGCCTGAAATTCAATTCTTCTATGTAGATCGGCTTGCTGAAAACAAGGTGTTCAGGACAGTTGGTTGAGTAGATTGTGAAGAAGTTTTGTTGGAAGAGGAAAATTCATCATCATTAGGCGCTAGAACTGGCAGTACACAAATCTTGGCTACAGGGCGGGTAAGCCGGCCGGAGCCGGTCTGGAGCGTAACGACGCGGACGACACCGTCTCTTCCGGGATGCATCTCATGGATTCGCGCTAAAGGCCAACGCATTGGCGGTTGATTTTCATCCACGATAACCACTACTTGGTTCTCTTTCAGTTCCACGGGTGGTTTAATCCATTTACTGCGGGGTTGCAGCATTTGCAGGTATTCCACGTGCCAGCGTTTCCAGACGTCTGGATCTGCTGCCATTGGCGGAGGCAATTTATTGGAGTTGATTCGTAGTCGACGTCTGGGGTCGACTGTAGCGAAGTTTCGACGAGGAATTCCGACCGTACCTTGCTATCAGAGTACTGAAACAGATCGTTCTGGACGAGGGCGCGAATTATCCAGCCGCAGCTCAGGCAGCTAGCGAAGATTTTTACGTTGACGAACTTTTTTCTGGAGCAAGTACTGTCGCCGAAGCCATCGAACTCCGCGAGCAAATGGAATGCAACTCCGAAAATGGGCGAGCAACTCTCCGGCAGTACTCGTAAGCATTCCTCCAACCAACCGAGCCATAGAACCGTCGGTGGACTTTGCCAAGGACCAGTCCATCAAAACTCTGGGCCTGCATTGGGAGCCCGGCTCGGACCTGCTGAAGCACGTCGTTCCCGAAGCCTCCGTCGATCTGAACACTGTAGTAACGAAACGCAATTCCCTGTCCAGCATCGCTAAATTGTTCGACCCACTAGGTCTGGTAGGCCCTATAGTAATCGTTGCTAAGGTTTTTTATGCAAGCGCTATGGGGTCTGAAAGATAAGAATAACAAACTACACGATTGGGATACAGAACTACCCGACGAAATAAAATGTCGCTCGATCGAAAAAGGACTCGAGAAGGAAAAGTCAAGAAATGAAAAGCCTAGTAGCGAACTGTGACGATTCGAGAGGGGAGTGTCACAAAAAATCGACTTCGAAAGCTTCTTGCAAACTCATACTAAAGCCGATTGGAGGTCCATCGAGTCTGTCGGAGACTTTTTTTAATTGGGCATGGTAGATGACCTAACACGAAATAGTTAAGGTAAGCTAGAAGATAAAGCAAATAGTAGGAGATATTTGGTTGGATAGAACGAGATCCGAACAAGAAGGAATGCGAATGGATTTTCCTGAAGAGGAAAGTTTAGAGTTATGTGTATATATAGGAGTATATTAGTATAGGTTCACTGTGGTGGGGTGATGCAGAATCGAACTGTCAAAAAGGACAACAACAATAAACAACAGAAGGCGAAGGAGTAATGTCGGAACGGACATACGGACGAGGATACGGGAACGTTGTACGGACGGACGAGCTGTCGATTAGAATGTTGCATCCACGAGAGTCTTCGGAACTAAGCTCCCAAAGGACGATTCTACAGAGAAGTTGCGAAGAAGGGACAATTCCAGTGAAGAAGTGTAGAGTACGGCAGAAGAGGAAAAAACATTTATGAGGAGACTTCGGTGAGTTCAGAAGAAAAGTAGAAGTAACAGAAGTGTCGTTGTAAAAGTGTAAAAGGCAAAGATGGACGGAAGAGTCGGTAGCGAGAACCATCCCGGAAGTATCTAACGTTTTCTGGCAAGTTGGAAGAATGGATAATGTTCTCCAGCAGCTACGAGACTTTGACAAAGCGAGTAGCTTTTTAGACGTGGAGAATTTGGCATAGCTACAGGAGTGCCTGAAAGGAGAGGCCCTGGAGGCGGTAAGCCGCAAACTGTTTCAGCACAAATCCGTCCGAAAGATTATGGAGACAATGCGCATTCTGTACGGCAGACCGAGCGACTACTCATCAAGCTGATGTCAAAGGTTGGTTACGCAGCACAACTAAAAGTAGATCGGCTGGCGAGTGAACCACAAGCTGCCGGAGAAGCCGCCGTCTGCCACACAGCTGGAACGGGTACAGTATCGCAAAAACAGCAAAGTGGTGGCGCTTCGGAAGCTATCCAACTTCCTGTTGTAGCATATATCTTCCTGCATAATTTGGAAAATTTCATAAATTAGCGATTCTGCGGAAACTAGCAGAGCAATCAAGCATCGTGAAGAACGTTTGTGAAGTTAGGTGCTTCATATGGAGATGGATCTCAAAGAATGTGGATCAAGAAACAGAGTGAACGATGGCTTCGTGCACTAGCACGATGTAATGGGAAGTAGAGTTCGAGTTCGCCTCTAAGAGAGAGGAAACTTTGCCGGATTTGTGGTAAAGTGGACCATCGTAGGCTTGAGCCTGGAGAGCGATTGGAAACGGTACGTAAGTGGAAGCTATGTCAACTGTGCCTGAATGAGCAGTAAAGGATGTCACAACCAACTGCTCCATTTCGTCAGACATTCACAGGACTGAATCAATGAGGTATAATTACAGGTGGCGCAGATAAAAATTGTGTGCCACTAGTTGTCTCTTATGTTCCACGGCTGATCTTATGCAACTCAAATAGTGGCGTTACTATTTGAGTTGCATAAGATCAGCGGTAGAACATAAGAGACAACAAGTGGCATGCAATGTTTATCTGCGCCACTTGGAACTATACCTCATTAAGACTGAACTACAGCGTTCACGCTGCGCAGTCAAAGTCAACCGTGTTTTTCGGATGATGTCCATCTCTTTGCACTGCGTAAGTATTTCATGAAAACTGCCGCGCTATTGGGCGAAGAATAGTCGTATATGCTGGTCGAGAGGGTACTAATCGTCTACGAATACGACGGGTGACTTGAACCGATGTTTCCCGAATCGCGAAAATCTCGCAGTGTGTGAATCTGTTCATCTTAACGAGAAGATACGTTCAATGTTTCCAGATCAAAAGTACCTACACAGTATAGAGTTTGAAGCGTCAGCAGCACACGGTAGGTATTTAGGAAGCGGTGAGGCTCACCTCAAGAGTATGCCGATCAACGACGTCCAGAATCCCGCTTCATAGATTCTAATCAAGCTACAGGACAGTCACCTAAATGCACGGTTGGACCGTAAACGTATTTGTACTCGAAATTAAGTTTTCTAACCACAGATGAAGTATATATTTCGTATACGGTACTAAATTGGTTGAAGTTATACCCTTTACAATGTGGCATTCAGTTGGATAGTTTTGTTTACCATGAACTCGCCATCTGTTTGCAACTCTATCGTTTGAGCACGTAACTTCTAACTTCTAAACTTCTAAAATTCGTTTGACTGAAATTTTATTTTGACACAATGGACAAAAACCATTAGTTTATCATGATGTTACAATTCATTACAGAGGTAAATTAACCGCAGTGTTTATATTTTGGGGTCCACATGAATCGGTAGCAACTCTAGAACCATTCATGTGCTACCGTCATGTGTTGAAAAGCAATTTACATATATCCATACACATATTCTCCAAGAGTTGTTTGGATGACATGGTCCTAACAGCCGCTCTTGGTCGGCCTCATCTCACTCACTGGTGATTTCTAGACTTACCCGCTATTCACACGGAACACGTCATGCATAACCGACGTAAAACCATAAATATGTTTATCAACACGTCGGACGGAACCCGACTCGGCTCTCTTCCCCGTTTGGGTGAACGAGCAAACGAACGAACGGTCTAACTCAACTATGTAGCACCATGTATTCGTCCTACAGCATCCAACAACGCAGCAAAATCATCAAGACTTCAACGCATCACCCCCCGACTCGTCCGTATAGTTTTCGATTTCGTTGGCTTAACACCCTAGGTCTGGGACGGACTGAGCTACACAATCATTACAGTAGCGAGCGGCAGTCAAGCCCAACCCGACGACGACGACGTGGGCTGCGGGATTTCCTCTTGATTGTAGGTGTTGATTTGATACAAATACCACATATTTACATACCGAAAGACGCATTCCGCATAGTCCACACAGGCAAATCTTGGAAAATCTTGCTCCATAACCGTCGTCGTCGCTGCCGTGGGTGAGCGATAATCCTTCATCCGATAAACATAGCCTCATAGCCAACAGCGCTCCAGCGCCAGCGAAGCCATTTAAAACGTGATCCATGAATACGAAACGGAACGAGCAATCTTCGTCGAGGTACAGTGACCCCACACCGATGAATCACCTTAATTTTTGTACACTATTTATGAATCACCATGTTGATCAAATGGAGTGATCCATAAACTGTGGTCATTTTTACCGATTCATAAATTGTGGGGTCACTGTATATGAATCAAAAGGCGTTCGGCGAAGCTATGAATACCGAGAAGGTCGATTTTTCATTCCTCCTCTATGTTTGGAACTGGAAGTCGATTGCAGTGCCAAATTGCTCCTTTTTCACTCGATGCAAACGAATCAACAGTGGCATATCAATAACCCATTGGCGGTGGTGTGCAATGTTTGGCAATTTGCTGTACGACTCTATGTCGGGGAAACATCACGCAAGGCACAGTCCAAGTGAATATCAATGAGAAGGGTTCCGAACTAAATTCTGCTCCAGAACTTGGAGATGCGAATGTGGGCTGGTTTGTCGCAATCGTTGGACGGTGTTGTGCGGAGAACAAAGAGCTGCACTGGAACAAATAATTACATGTGAATTTGATATCATATGCTTTGCTGATTGATCAGTCAATTGGTAAAATAATCTTCTAACAATATTTGAAAGCTGGTAGAAATTAGCAAATTTTGTATTTTTTTTTTTGCAAATACATACGTCTAAAACTACTGATCTTTTGAACATCATATCAAGCGCACATGTTCCAAGCTATACTGAGCAATTTAAAAAAAATATGAAAGTTTACCTGTCGTTGAGTTTCTTTTTTTTTTTTCAGAAATAATCATCACATTGCAGTGCATTGTAATGGGTAAGAAAGTCTTTATTTACCTCGCTGACGATAAATAGGCTAAGAAATTGCCGAGCCCTTGAACAAATTGTGTAACCAAACACACATAAAAAGGCCACCGTTCTACTTCAGTGTAGCCAGCAACAAAAAGCACCCACCGGAAGATTACAGGCGGAAGGTTTAGTATCAAAGCGACCCGGAAGGTTTTTGATATATTTCTCCACAGAACTACTGGTGACCAATTGTGAAGAGATACATATACACCTAGTATTTCCCTGGAAATCAAAGAGGAAGAGTACGTAGACAATAGACAAATACAGAATGGCTGCATTTCACCCACTGATATGGACACGATACCATTACCAAACTGACTGTCGCGTTGGTCCAGTATCTAGAAATAGGTGGGAGCTTTCTGACTGCTTTGAAAAGATGCCAAAAGCTTAGATTCTGTTCTGAGAAAGTCCAACCATTTGGCACTGGTCGATAGAAGATAATAAAGGAAAACGTCGAGTAATGTGATGGGTTTTGCATGCTTTTGCGGATACCTAGAACTATACTGGTATATTTTAAATGATGCAGCAGGTAAATCGATGATGTTTGATTGTTCTTGCTTATAACTGAGATGAAATAACAAAAGAAATGCTATTTTTTGATTCCAATGCTGGATTACTTCAACGTTCCTATTTCCGCAAAATTAAAAACTCCTGGATGAATTACTTTTGGTTGAATTTCTGAGGAACTTTTGGGAGAACTCTCGAAGAATGTCTGGTGTTATAACCATGGAATATTTTAGAAACTCTTAGAGGGATTTCAGAAGAAATCCTGGAGGAAGTTCCGACAAAATCCTGAGGAAATTCACGAGGAACTCCTGGAGAAATTCTTTCCAAGGATCCCCTGATGGAATTTCTGGAGATTTCCTGAAAGACTTCTTGAATAAAATATGGTTGAATTACAGGCAAACTCCCGGAACAATTCAAGAGAAACTTCTGGATGAATTCCCAAGGAATTTTTGTAGAAACTGCTGGTGGAGTTTCCGAAGAATTCCTGAAGGTATTCCCGAAGTATTTTCCGGAGAACTTCAGGAAGAAATTACTAGCTACTCCTGGAGAAATGTCTGAGGAATTCATGGTGGAACTGATGGATATATTCTCAATAAACTTCCAACGAAATTCTAGATGGGTTTTGCATAAATGCTGAAGTACTTCTTGAGGAAGTGCTGGAGGAAGTTTCGGATTAATTATGAGGTAACTTCCAGAAAATCATGGGACAATTCTCAAGAATATCCTGGATCCATAAATACTGAATGAATTCTTGGTGATCTTCTGTAGGAACTCCCATGCCACTCCTGGGAGCATTCCTGAGGAGTCCATGGAGGGATTCTCGGAAAATTATTGAAGATAATTCATTGGGATCTTCTGGAACCGTGGAAAAAATTTCATGGTAAACCTTGGAGAAATTTTTTGAAAATCTTGTAAAGTGAGTTTTCTGATGGACTCTTGGAGAAAATTTCCGTAACTCCTGGAGACAGTCTTGTGAAAATGCTAGAGAAGTTCCTGAATAACTGCTGGAGGGTTTCCCGAGGAAATGCACCTGGTTGGAATCTCGAAGAACTGGTATTTTCCGGAAAGATTTAACCAGGAACTCCTTCTGGGAATCCTCCAGAAACTCTTTCAAAGATTCCTCCGTGCATTTCTCCAGGAACTTCTTCAGAATTTCTCCCTATTTTTTCCTCCAGGAGTTTTCCAGAGATTCCAGGAATTCTCCTGCGAGTTCCATCAGGAGTTTCTACAGGAGTATTTTTCAAGAATTCTTGCAGCAGATGTTCCAGGGAAAGCTTTCATTCAGAGGTTCCTTCAAGGTTTATTTCTTCAGTACACTCAGGAATCCTGAAAATCCTTTCAGGAATTCCTGCATCAGTTTCTTCGGGGATTTCTCTAGGATAGCTTGCCTGCAGCATTGGGCTCTTTAAGGATGAATTCTTAATGATTTTTTTTGCAATGCGCAGAAACCAACTGCGACGCAGGTGCAAACGTCTTTCAAACTACAGAGTATGTAGTACATATTCGTATAAACAAAATTGTCTGCAAAATATCATCGTACAATTTCATAGCTTCCTCTATGTTGTGACTTGAGGATCTTCCGTGGGTACGGAGTATTTTCATGCCTGCCACACGATATACGACATGCAGTATGTTTATTTGAATAGCTCATAGAACACTAAGCTGAGAAACAGGCCAAATCGGCATCAACATTTCAAAAAGGCGTAACTGCTTTTACAACCAATTACTTTCCACAGAGCTGTGCATCGTATATCATTCATCTTACGCAATTCACATCCATTAAACGAAAGAGGAGGATTTTATCTTTCTATTTGTGCTAGTGGATTGCTCGGGAGGGATGAGATACGGTCCACAGCTTTATGAGAAGGCATTGGTTGCAAAAGCAGTTACGCCCTTTTGAAATGTTGGTGCCGAAATGACCAGACACCGATACTGTTCTATTTGTTTTCAAGCGTGCTCACTTCAAACAGAGCTTAAATCGTATGTCTTGACTAGGATGGAAATGGGAGCCGCATTTTTAATGAGGGAACTTATTCCTTCTCTATACAACGCACTTATTCTTTCGGGATAAAACTATGGAGTAATTTCACGCCATGAAAATACCCAATAGAAAATTACATGAGTTCAAATTATGTTTGAAATACTCAAATCCCTCTGGAGAAAAATAGGACAAAACCCCATTAGCTCTTGGAAATTTGAAGTAAGCAGAGCTTTTAGTGCCCACTAAATCGATTGTTTAGCTACAATCCTCCGGGTAGAAGCTAGAGATTCATAGCTATACAAAGACTGGTTTATCCGTAGATATTTGAACTTGAACAGATCACAGTTCTATTCAGGAATATCTCTTGAGGCCCGCACAGACCGCAGAGGATAAACTTCTTTCAAAGCAATAGTTTTGGTAAACTTTAATGGAGGGCGTTGTTGTAACAAAACCACAATGAAACTCTCTTGAAGTAGCAATAGAAGCGAGTTATCCACAAAATGTGGTCGCAACCAATTAGTACAGGTGCCCTACCCAAGTAACAATTCAAAACCATCAATAAGCATGCGCCTTGATCAAATATTCTACAAAAACGCCGACAGTTGAACAAGAGTATATGTCGAACAAAGTTGCGAATAAATGTTGAACTTAAAACTGCACGTTTGTTAACCATATTTCGGCACATTGAATAAATTATCGAACAGAAGTTTGAAGAAAGATGTTCATCTGCCTAATAGTGCTTTAATAATGACAGAAAACAAGCTGCTTCCGACGCGTTAGATGCCGTTATTCTACATATGATCTACAATGGAACAAGTAGTGTATTCAAAGTTTAACCATTTTTGCTTGACCATTTTATTCAACAACAATAATATTGCTTAACAACAAGATGTAACCAGGTTTCTTTACAACATTTGTTACGCTTTTATTCAATCAATGCTGATTAGTAGTGAAACTGTGTTGCTTAATTACACAGCGTAACAAAAATTAACTTTTGGTCTGTGTCAAGAGCAAACTTATGTGTCTCTAACAGATTTTGGGCCGCTGAATCCGAATCCGGGCTCAGAATTGCTCCAACACGTCACAATTTTGAGCTATACCTCAATTTATACGGCAAAATAGGCAATTTTGGGCTTTTTTGACTGCCAGCCATTAAGTATGGAAATTATTTATTTATTATTTATCTTTATTAAAGAGATTTTCAGCCGGCGGCTGGTTCATCTCTGTGAGTATGGAAATATTTTTTTTAAGCAATCAAAAGGTTAATTGGTCAATTAACATCTAAATTAACGACTCATGCAAAAAAAAATCGTTTTACCAAATCGAATTTGATAGTTTTAGGCGATTTATGTTAGGTACGATATTTCCGTCACCCTCCAAAAGTTGCATGCAAGTTTTCATACTAACATAAAATGCTTAAATCTATCAACTTTGATTAGGTAAAACGAAATATTTTGCATGAGTCGTTAATGTAGATGTTAATTGACGAATTAACCTTTTGATTGCTTAAAAAAATATTTCCATGCTTAATGGCTTGCAGTCAAAAAAGCCCAAAATCGCATATTTTGTCCTATAAATTAGGGTACAGCTCAAAATTGTGATGTGTTGGAGCAATTCTGAGCCCGGATTCGGATTCAGCGGCCCAAAATCCTTCGGAGACACATAAGTTTGCTCTTGAGACAAAAAAAATGTTGCGCTGTGTTATCGATGTTTGCCATGCTCCCATTTGTAAATACGATTACTGATTAGCAATCTAAGAAGAGCGTCTGCGGCTACCAGCTTCAACACCAAACAAATATGTAGCAGCAGATCAAAATATCTTCTTCTTCTTCTTCTTCTTGGCGTAACGTCCTCACTGGGACAAAGCCTGCTTCTCAGCTTAGTGTTCTATGAGCACTTCCACAGTTATTAACTGAGAGCTTCCTCTGCCAATGACCATTTTGCATGTGTATATCGCGTGGCAGGCACGAAGATACTCTATGCCCAAGGAAGTCAAGGAAATTTCCTTTACGAAAAGATCCTGGACCGACCGGGAATCGAACCCGTCACCCTCAGCATGGTCATGCTGAATACCCGTGCGTTTACCGCCTCGGCTATAGGGGCCCTCAATCATCAGATCAAAATATGACACTTTCAAAATCATTCTGACTCACCTGTAGTGCAAACGCTCACGTGTAGTGCAAACGCTTCAATGACAGCAAAACTGCCAACAGAAACACCGAAAAAGGCAGCTGAAGTGGCTCCTGGGCGGCTGGTATTGACCAGTAGAATACCTACTTTGGTGCTACCGGTCAAACCGGGATCAGCTTCCGAATAATCCAATTTTAATTTTATGGCTGCTTGGAGTAATGCACCAGCGGCACACATTTTTTTCCTTCCGATACAAAACAGGAGCGGAAAAAAGAAAGCTAAGTTCACTTGTGTAGGCGTACAAACAAAAAAAATGTTCAAATAGTTACCAAACTTACAACACAACACCGTCAATGACTGACGGACTGATAAATATATCAGCATACATGCCTTATGATTAAACGTTGCGGTTACAATTATTCAAACATTGATCAGCTTCAATGTTTGTGAAGACAATTTGTTGAATATCATATTTAAGCAATGTTTAAGCAGCATATGTACGGTAATGTATTCGACTCAGGGATTGAATATTTATATACTGCTTTAAATCTGCCGATTTATGTAATTCGGATTGAAGCAGAGCAGATACAGACGAGTGTGAATCCAAAGGTCCAGAGTTCGAGTCTTTCCATTGATGTGATTTGTCCCATAAAAATGTAATAAAATGGAGATGTTGTGGCTATATGATCAGAAGAGAGAGATATTCCAGATTAAATTCAATTGCAGAAATGTAGAAAGTTAAATCATTTTTGCAATGTTATTGTTACAATGATATTTAAGAAACATTTAAGAAACGTTTTTGTAGCAATTGTAAAACCATATCTATTAATACAAATAAATTTCGTGAGGTGTATCACGGCCCAGCCTGTTTTGATTGTATTATGGTGGAATAAATGTCGAAAGAAGCTTGTTATTACGCAATATGCTGCTAATGCAGAATAATGGTTTATAAAACCATTATTAAACGATTTTGTGTGGCTTCGTGGTCGTGCGGCTAAGGTCACCAAGCCTTTAGTCGCATCGTGCTAAGGAGCGCGGGTTCGATTCCCGCCGCAGCTGTCAGGAAGAGTTTTCGGCTGTGCCACTGGGCGTTGCATGCTAGTCCGTTGTCTAGTGTCGTGCTTCCTTCAAAGAGCAAATAGCTCACTGGAAGCATTAAACGTGTATGTGTCTTTTTTTAAACGATTAAACAAATAGCGTCATATAACTTTGTTTATTAGACGTTGAAGAAAAGTTTATGATGGTTGTGTAAATAGCTGATGGTTCTAACGTTGAACTAGTGTTTCACAACCGATGTACGGTCATTGGATAAACATTCTTTTCATCGTGCTTATAGAACGGTTGATGTTGAATAGATTCACATTTTTGGGCGAACAAGAGTTGAAGAACAGTTTTATTTCAAAGCTATTCAAATATAATACGACTTGCAGCTTAATAACGTTGCTTTGAGAAACATTTATTAAAGCAAAAATTGTTTATTGGGATGCCAATCAGTCAACTCATGACAAATTCCGATCATACAGAGTTGGGTTATGTGCAATTCTATGTTAAGTTATCCATAAACTGTACTACCTAAGTAATCCATCAAACTGAAGCATCTCGAATTAATGTTTGAGCTACTTCAAATGATATAATCACCGTAGCAATACTGCCAAATATCAGCGAAAAGATGATGAAAACAAGAGCTTGCTTGAAGGCATCCATAAGGAAAGGTTGAAACATACTGTTACTAGCGTATCGCGGTAAAAATAAAAGACCATGTATGATTTCCGGATTCGTAGCGGCCTTTATTCGTCCGAAGTTTAGGACCGTTTGTAATACCTCATGTAAATAACGTTTTAGGGCATGTTTTAGGGTTAGGTTTTAATTTGCAGTTCCTTACGTTTAGTGCATATATGTGTCTTTTAGTCTTGGTTCCGGCACTAACTTCCTGCGCACTGTCTTACTGTTCTGTCCAACCACGTCTGCCACTTTTCGAAACACTCCGAATTCACTGTCTCATCCCAACTGATACCCGTTCGCCAGATCTCCTGTAGCAGCACTTTTAAGAACATTAGGTAGTGAGCGATTCAGCCGAGTGGATCGTAGATTCCCAGGTAACCACTAAGCATTTGAATAAGCCGTGTATCAGCCCGTATTACGCATTTAAACTGCTTGCTGCCCTACATAAGCAGTTCGAATGCATAGCTGCCTTGAGTTAGCATTAGCTGTGCTGCTCAAAAGCTTTTGGCTGTTAATTAGCATTTCAACTGCTTGAAGTGGTTTCACTTGAGAGCATACAGAATGCTTTTCAACTGCTCTTTAAATGCTAGGAGCAAAAAGGTTGGGAGATATGTTACGCATTTGGCAGCACATGTTGTCTCTCTCTTACAGAGCCTATGGTTCTGCTTACACATTTGTGCATCTTATTTGTTTTTTCATTATCCCCTACTCATCCAAAAGCACCAAAGAAAACATTACTGCAGCTGGATTGGGTTGGGAACCTGTCCATCCAAAAATCACCAATTATTTATCATTTCGTCGGAAAATGTTTGCCGGATAGGTGGATGCTTTGGTGGATCATAGAATTGTTTGAAAGAGGGAAGAAAGAATCATATTCCACAGATATTTAAAAGAAGGGATCGTAATGCTCTACCACAATGAAATATCTAAATGAAAACAAGTTTTGGATGTTGAATCTGAAGCCGTTATCGAATCATTCTTTATATTGGCGATTAAATCAACGCACGCTACCGGAACAGCTTTAGCATCGTGGATCAGAAGCAACATAATCAGAAGCAGATATGATACATAAATCTCCGGATCGTAAGTTCAAATCTACATCACTACAAAAATCAACAAAAAAGTACAACCTAGCACCGGCTGGAATATGGAAGGACGATGAAGCGGGGAAGCAGGCTGAGAGAACGAGAAGCAGACGTCAATCTATTTTTGTTTTTTTTTTGCTCGACGAGGCGTTACGCTTCTTTGACATTTAGTCACGACGTTCCTGAAGGGATAGCACTAAGACAGCCCGTTATTTTGCCAAAACCTGCTGTGAGGTAGCACTATAGGCGCATATACGGCTAATTAGCATTAAATGCCTTGTCGTAAAGGCTACTATAATGCTGAAGGAATGCTATTTTAAATGCTTACTGGTTACTTGGGTTGTCATCATGGTGCGAAGGACTTCTCGCTTCGTGGGGTAGCGTCCTCCCGTCATCAAATCTTCTCCAAGCCTGCTGCAGTTAATCTTGTAAGTAAAGGAATCCGTTTGTGTGCACCACCACATGCCTACAACCTTTTCCGTTGCAAGAGTGGATGGCAAATCGAGAGTCTTCTCAGCATTCAAGTCGCCGCGGAGAGCCGTCAGAACTACCGATGAGTTGGACATCCAATTTTGGATTTCAAATCCTTCTTCTATATGGACGTACCAAACAGATTTCGCAAGTTCGATATTTTCTTGCTCTGTTTCCGTACTGGTTAACATGTCATCAACGTAGGTGCACCGTACGATTGCTGTAGCTGCAGCTGGATGCTGAACCGATCCGCATTCGTGTTCTTAACGAACTGGGCGGTCGTTGGTGAGTAGGAGGCTCCAAACGTCATCACCTGCATGACGTAGGTGCTAGGTTCATCTTGACCTTCCTCATCTTTCAGAAATAAAAAGTTGGCTATTTTGATCTTCGTTGCGAATTGCGACTTGGTGAAACATTTCACGTATGTCACCACATATCGCGAAACGATTCTGACGGAATCTGTACAGCACGTTGATCAGCGGCTCTAGAAAATCTGGTCCGGTAAGCTGCGCAGAGTTCAACGATACCCCATTCGTCGTAGCAGCCGCGTCCCAAACGAGTCTCACCTTGCCTGGTTTGTTGGGATTAACGAATGGAAACACTGGTTGTCGGAAAGGGAAGGGGGTGTCGCTCAAGCGGAAGCCGGAGGAAGGGACGAGTGTTGTTCTCGGGAACTTGTGGCGGATCGTACAACTCTTCTTGCCCTGAAAAGGGCGGATTGGGCTCCACAAGTCCGTTGAATGAACCAACTCGGTCGATGGTGGACTGTAACACCGCTGCTGCAACTCTCCTCGTCGGATGGACCGCTGTTCTCGGAGGATGTCGAATAAAAGCCAGTCACTTCACTACTATGTACTCCATACTGATTTATTACTCTTCGATTGTTACACTTTGAATTTCAAAAATAGACTGATGATGGCACATCTACCTGTGCCGGTTTTATACCCTCAAAAATGCCCTGTCTTCATCTTCTTCTTCCGTCGATTGGCGCCTCGATCGGTCGTCGCACGTCAGTCAGATGGGCGGGACCAACGGCGCGCAATTGTGTGCTGGTGTCTTCGCTCTCGCTGGCTTGCTGCTGTCAATCGCCGTTCACGTCGACTGTGCGAACCAATCCATCGGATCCGGGATAGGTTCGAACGATCCTTCCCAACTTCTAACTTAGTGGCGGCATGTTCTGCTCTTCCAGAAGCACGATCATCCCGGGCTGTAGATTGTGCTTCCTGATGTAGTCCTTGGTGCGTTGTTGCAAACTCTGGAGGAAGTCGTTCTTCTAATTGTTATAATTTTCTTTCGTGTAAAGAATTTAAAGTTTGGGCAAAAGTGTTTTCAATAGCTCATAATATAAGTCATTTATGATCAAAATTTCATTGCATTCGGTTTGTTGAATCCGGAGGTTGTAGCCAGCCCGGGCGATCCGTCTTAAAACAAGTGGCTTAAGCGCCACTCCACAAGGGAGACCACCTGCCCAATTTTAATTTGCCCGGATGAGACTCTCCTGAGGGCGAGTCCATTTAATATTTCCGAAAGGAATTTTACGGATCGTTCCAGCCGGCTTACGAACCAAACGACCGAACGGGTTCACCCTATTATCGCAACATGACCATTAATCGCGAAGGCACTCAGAGAGTTCGGTGAGAGAATCACGCATGCTCAAAGTGAGACAACATTCGCGGTTGCTCACAAATTCTCATCACTGGCAGACAAGACACTCGCCGCGATATGCAACAGCAAAGAGGAAACGGACTGAGAACCCCATCAATCAAACTCCGTGGACGGAGGACGGGAACGACATCAAAACGCGTAGTGACGAGTAATACATGCAACTAATCAAACACTAGGGCTTACTAGAACACATAATGGGACGTTTATTCAACTTAACACTACATAGTGGGGTTCAAACGAATATATTGGGCGGTTTATATTACAATATTTATTGCTAGCATTTATTCATAATGTTGTGTGTATGTGTTCGTTCTCTCTAACTTCCTATCTTGTGTGCGATTTTGTCTCTCCCTCTCTTCCTATCTATCTACAACGTGCTCATGTGCTCTACGTGTTCTAGGTGTGTGACGTCACGACCCTTGGCGGCGCATCTGCGGGCTAGTCTGCGCTCCTGGTGTGACAACCGAATCTGGGCGGCGGCAATTCGTCACGCACGCACGACGATCTCCATTTCGTTACGAGGCCTTAACAGCACATCGTCTTCAGTCTGGGACTGGCAAAAAACACTCCGAGGCGCCCTCAGCGGACGCCCCACTCCACAAAAAAAGAGGTTTGTTCGACTCACCGACTTCGTTGGCTTACGTCCGCTGTCGTTGACCTGTGGCCCAGGTCAGTGCCCCGTCCAAGACGGGCGTGTTGAACGGCGATCACCAATGGCCGTTATTGGTGAATGGCGAATCGCGCGTTTTGCGACCAACGCACTTGCAATGGCGGTGGCGGTCAAATTGGTGGATGGCCTCTGACTCGCGAATCGCTGAGGTCCCCTGAGCCTCACTCGGTCGATTTGGTGACGGATCGACCGACTTCCGGCAGGATGACGGTTGGCCGGGAATGTTTCCGTCCGTGAGGGAAGAAGTTCGCGCGCTTGGGTGCGGGTAGATATGCTGCGAAATGAACAGCCTTCTGGCGAATAAAACGAACACTAAGCACGAGCACAATATGGCACATTACGAGCACAATTACCTGTTACTTCTGGCTTCTAACTAATTCGCACACAGAATTCTACCTTACGCACACTTTTTATACACTAGAGAACGAACAAGAATTTAATTAATTAAAATGTACTTAACGTCACTAGGAATTCCTTACTTCGGACGTACCGGAAGCTCGTCATTCCCCGAAAACTCGTCGTACACTTTCGTGATCGCAAGTCGCGAAGGATAACTCGGAGCGATGGTCGTGCTGCTGTCTCTTTCCAACCTTTCGGAGACACAAATGTGCTCGCCTCAGGAGAGATTTCGCAAAATGTTCGCAACCCATGATTGCCTACTCTAAGGGAATTCCAATAATTTTAATCTAATTACACTGAACATTGATTTAAACTTATTCTCAACAGGCATTGATATAATATTTACAACATTTACATTAGAATATACACAAAAATTATAAACAAATTTCCTGACTGCTACAAGGTATATCAGCTCAATGTTGGCTATCGGATAATTATATCTTTTTCTAGAATCTTCATAACTTCGTGTAGAATAGCCCGATCTTTTCCAAATTTGGATCACTGATACACAACTAGTTGATGAACTTACAGAAAAAATGTGAGAATATTGGATGCCCTTTACGAAAAGTTACAGATAGTTGAAGATTTTTGGAAAGTGAATATTATACCTATGCCAGTAATTTTGAATATCCCCTGATAGATATCATCAACTGAACTCTTTCACCAACATGAACTACCTTTCGTTCGAGAAAAAGATCATCAATAAATTGTTCAGCCGTTGTTTCCTACAATATTTCTGCTTCCCCCAGGCATATGATGTGCTTGTCTTGTTTTGAATTCAGCATATAAAGGAAACCGTAAAATGGAATTGTTCAGCATAGGAATAATACTATATGGCACTACATTAGCATGCAGCGCAAATAACAGTGATGTGTGGTTTCTTTTTTTCCCTACCAAAATATTGTTTTTGACAAAGAGCTCGTGTGTTTAATTTTCATATTTCATAAGAAACAGCACATCAAACTGAGCAAATATGTTTAAGAATTGTTTATATTTTCGGTGAAACTTTGCCGAAAAAAAATCAACAATTCTGAAACATTAGACTCAACGATGATCGAAACTCCACAAACTAAGCAAATGTCGCTCTCTATGTGGATGTATGAGAAAGCAGAAAATAAAACTAATCATGTACCCCATTTAACGGTTCTACCCAAAACGACGCCCAGTGGGTTTGACTTTTGACCGACCAGTAGCCGAAACTTTCTTCTCTTGGAAAAACATTCTGCATTCAAAGCAGCAAACAATGGCAGCAAGTTAGCTTTCAATGTGCAACCCAAAAATTGCACCAGCCAGCCGAGCGGAGGAGCAATGTTGTAAGAAGCTTATACTATTAAAAGCTTTTAGTGCAGCAAATATTTTGATTTTATAGAATGAATATTTTTACGGTTGCCGAGGGAAAGGTCAGCCCGGAAAGGAGCGACTAAATGCGTAGCTCAGTGTGGTATTTTTTGAGTTCTTAGGTGAGGGCAAACCTAATGGATCTTTTGAAAGTTTTTTTTTCTTGCTGATTGATTCGGAACAAAATTTATCGCCATTCATTCACATAATAAACAACTGTTGAGGAAAAAACACCAACAATTGAAACTTAACGATCGGAAAGCCGAAACGCTTTACTGCTCCCATAAAATTTGCATTCATAAATGCAAATTCCAAGCAGTTCCGATTCCGACAGTGTCCAGCGGAATATTAAATTGCAACTATTTGTAATCTCAGTTAATCGCATCTCGTGCCTGTCTCCTCACCCCTCCCCCTTCACTGCAACAAGTCCTCCGCCACCAAGACCTACCTACCTTCGAAAGGCAATAAATCAGCAGCGCTTGGTAAACATTCACCTTTTTTCTGATTCACCGCCACCCCAACGGGCAATGATTGCTATTGTTCGATATGCCAATTTATCCATTGAGCAGCAGAGTAGTTTCTGGACTTTTATTAAATTTATTTCCTCTAGCGGGCGACGGGGGCTCTGAGAGGACAAGGCAAGCATCAGTTGCACAGTGGGGGTATTAGATGGACATAATATTCGTGAATATGATGAAAGGGAAATAGGTTCGAGGAAGAATGGTGTATCAAATGGAGTAGAAGTGAAATGGAAGTACAGTGAAAATGGTGAAGAGGAATGGAAGTGGAATGGAAGTGGAATGGAAGTGGAATGGAAGTGGAATGGAAGTGGAATGGAAGTGGAATGGAAGTGGAATGGAAGTTTAATGGACGTGGAATGGATGTGGAATGGAAGTAGAATGGAAGTGGAATGGAAGTGGAATAGAAATTAAATGAAAGTGTATCGGAAGTGGAATGAAAATGAAATGGAAGAGAAATAAAACTGGATTGGAATTGCATTGGATGTAAAACGTATGTTGGCCACCTTCTTCCACTAAAACGACCCACAATGACCACCGTGTGCTGCGAGAGGAAAAATTAATGAATCAATCGTTTGCCGGCTCGGTGAAAATTTATTGAAAATGAAATTTATTAATTTCCGCCCATTGCACCTGGTTGGCTCTGAGCAGTTCGGTAGGCAGTTGTAGGTACCTGGTACAATATAGCTTCGGTAGTCGCCCCGGTTTGCAATACTGTGTCACAATTTGGTCTCGCTGTTATTGTCGGGTCGGTACTACTACATTGGAACACTTTTTTCAGCCAATTTAAAAACATCGGTTCCGTATGTGGAAAATTGAATTTTATGCACACATTTGGTTACTGTTCAATCGGGGGTCCGAGGTGTGAAAAAAAATGCGGTTCGGTAAGTTTTTGCGGGAACATTGTGTAATTTAAAGCATTACAAAGTTATGCGATTTAACCGGAAAAACCATGAGATAAAAGGGCAGGGTGTCGGGGGCGCAACACCAACCGCCCCCGTTTGGTAATAATCAATTAATTTCGAAATCAATTTGGAGTACAATTGTTTATTCACTCGCTAATTGGTCATGGTTGCGGGATAGCCTCCGAGAGGCGGTTTTCCACTTTTCGGTAAATTGTTTTCCAAACTCGATTGCAACCAGATTCCGGATTCACCGATGTGTCGATGATAGAGCAACTTGTCACAGGCGACCAGAGGTTCCAGATGTACGTATATTGCGTATATGCCGGAACATGATGCGTGGGCGGGCCGAGCAATTGGATATGTGGCATTCAATTGATGATAATTATTCAAAAACTGTCATCGTCGATAACGACGACATATAATCACTGTCATCCGGAAGGACTATTTAGTTTGGATCACATTTATCGAAATACGGTGTGCTGCATATGAACGGAGCTGAACGATATCGACGGGCGCGCAATTGGAATCAATTTATGGTTATGATAATGTTCTACTAGTTCATTGTGACCCGGGGCAATTGAGAGATTGATTTGGTATTTCAGAGTAAATGGGAAAATTCAGTTATAGACATGATGGGAAGCAATCAGATTTTCGGAATGAGAAATAGGATCCGTCGAAAAAGGCGAATTCAATTATTTAGAAAGTTTTATGAGCTTTTCTAATTGAATAATCGGATATATATTTTTTGTAATGGTGGTTATAAATAGGACCCGTTTAAGAACCGTCATGGCTACAGTTGTATTAGGAACTTTGGGCAGTAACTGCTATTTTGGCCACTTTTTCGCTATAACTTAGTTTCTTAAACAGTTTGAGATAATATCATATGAAATCATCTTCGATACCACAAAAAGCTATATCTCCATTGAACAACATGGGTTTATGCCTAGTCGATCGGTCACTTCCCAGACAATTAGGAGTCGCATAAGAAACTACGTTGTACATCGTATAAAGTACTATTTTAAGTTACTATCGCATATATGTACGGCTGATTAACAATTTTCATCGTATATGATGTTATTTTTTGAACTTATTACGATGTGTCAAGTAAAGTCATATAAGAATACAAATCAACTTTTATAAGGTATGAGCAGAGCCGTAGCGTGCGGTTGGCCAGGTTGGCCCCCGCCAAGGGCGCCAGCTTCAGAGGGGCGCCGAAAAGGCCTAAGGCTAGAAGGAAACAGGATGATGCTGTTGTTTTCTTGAATGTTATCAATTAGATTTAATTATTTACAGTATCTAAGATTGATCATGTGTTTTACGTCCTCCCGTACTCTCAAAAATTTAATTTTTTTAGACAATGCGCTTTTTTGTTTTGTGAAGCCAGTTTTTTAATGAGTAAAACAAAATCAATAAGTTTTCGAAAGTCTAGTGAATGTTTCTTTTTGAAAATTCCCAATGCTCTTTAAGTTCATCCAATTTTTATTTCCAGTAAATGTTTCTTTGGGTTTGAACTTTTAAACTAGCAAATCTAGCAGAAATCTTTCAAGCTGTTTTACCCAAACAACTAACAGTGAGTATTTTTTTTAATTTTCATTTCCACAAACCAAATTTAATATTCGGAATTCCTAGAATTCCGAAATTCATAAATTCACCAGGTATTTGTTTGGATTTTTTACTTAAGAAAATCTTTCAAAAAATATATCAGAAATTTAGCTGGAAATTCTTTCAGAAACTCCTTCAGGGATTCTTTAAAACAAATTTCAAGTCATAAATTCTTCTGAAGATTTTTCTTGAAATATCTCGAAGAAGTTTCGAAACTCCTTTCAGGAGGCTTTCAATAAGTTATCTAGAAGTTTATTTAGAAATTAGTCAAAGGATTCTTCCCGATATTTTTCCAAGGATTTTATTAAATAATCTTTCATAATTTCTTCAGTGTTCCGAAATTTTCTTTGGAATTCGTATAGTGATTCCTGCAAAAATATCTTCAAGGTGCCTAGAAACCCTTCAATAGATTTTGTCAGTAATTCCTCCTCCATGGATTCCTTCTGGAAAATACTGCATAGGTTCCGTTAGAAATCTCAAGAATTCTTAATGAAAATTCAGTCTTCTATAGAATTCTTTAGAAATTTGACCAAAGTTTCTTTCAGAAAGTCATTTATAGATTCCTTTGTAAAAAATCTATCACATCGATCAGAAAAACTTCCATTGATACTTTCCTAAATTGTTCCATGCTCACTAGGGATTGCTCCATATATTTCTGGTAGAATTCCGGTAGAAAAACTCCCATGAATTTTCTTTTTAACTACTCCAGAAAATTATAAATTTGGAATTCATGCAAGAATTTCTCCAGGTATTTCGTAGGAAAATCTGTCATTGATTCTATCCAAAAATTTTCTTAAGGTTTATTTTTTAAGCATTCCGTGGATTCTTTCAGAACTTCTTCCTGGGATTTCTTCATAAAATCCTCTAGGGATTTTTTTTTTTAATTCTCTAAAGATTCCTCAAGAAACCTTTTCAGGGATTCTTTCCAAGTTTTCTTTCAGAAATTCTTGCAAAAGAAATACTCTACAAATTCTAACATTCCATCAAGTATTTCTTCACGAACAGCTCCTTTAATTCCTTCAAGATTTAGCCCATGAATTCCATTTTAAATTATTGCTAAAATTTCGCCCGGATTTTCATCAAGTAATCCTCCGGAAATTTCTGCAGGAATTCATCCAGAGATACTAGCATAATTTATTCCTGTGATTCCAGCAGTAATTCTTCCATAGATTTCAGCAAAAACTGAGGTAAAGATTCCTTTAGAAATTCCTCCTGGTATTCAACCATGTCCATGGATTGTCTAATGATTACTGAACATTTTCCAACAGATCTTGTGAGAAATGTTTTGAAAAAACTTCAGAACACATCTTTAGTGGAGCCGAAAATTTATAAAATACAACATTTGCGGATTCCTGAAATCCCCTAAAACTCAATTAAGTATTTTTGAGAACAAAATTCAGTTGAAAAATCCAGAATCCAGAAATTTAAAAAATAATGTAAGATTTGCTGAAGAAAGCTATGCATCATTTATGTTACAAATCTGTAATGTTCGTACTTATGCTCGTATAAAAGTAATCAACTTCGGAAAATTGTTAGGTGATTCCCATTGAAATTCCTAAAAAAAATACACGAATGAAATACATTATAAGAAAACAAAAAAAAAATCGAGGGGAATTTGTTTCTTAGAAAAACTAAGTGCAACTTTTGAAGAAACTTTGAAAAAAAAAATAATAACTACAAACTTAGCAAATTTACAATGTCGCCTGGATGCTTGCCAAGGGCGCCATGGGACCACGCTACGGCCCAAGTAACAATCAGCATGCCTTGAAGATTTATTCATGTTTTATCCTGGTTTTATACGAGCATGTGAAATAGCTAGTTGTTCTACATTAGTTTTATGTGGTAGTTTTTTACTTTGCACCTTTGGCATTCCATAAAACTATCATATAACTTCTGCTATAAACATCTTCAGTTGAAGACTAGCAAGTAGTCATGGATTGGTTTTATCACTTATTATATACCATTTCAATAAAACTTTCATTTGAGATTGTTGTCGGAGAGATTTTTTTTGTAAACAAATACATAAAACTGTGAGGCAATGCATAAAACCAACAAAAGATTTCGTGGCCGTATGAAATGCTGTGATAAGACCGTTAGTTCTATCATAAGCTCAGTTATGACCAGCTTAGGAGGGTTAGCCCTATTGGAGAAATCATCAGGAACGCAGAGTTTTATCAGAAAAATATGTCGCCTAGCCGGGATATTTATGTAAATACAGAAAAATCATTACTCAATTTTATGATTTCACGTACAGCGCTCAAGATCAAACTTAACGATTCAACACGTTTCCGTCATATTATTTTCAGAAAAATTACATATTGTTTTTGAAACTCCGCTATGTTGAATAAACCTTTTTCACGCCCAATTCGACCGAGTTTATTAAATGCATTTAACTTCCTATTAATTCACAGTTTGTGTGGCGCACTTATTTTTCGTCATTATTACAGTCACATTCACCACAAATTTCCCGTGGCATGGCTCCTGACACGTATTAAATAGGAAAACAAACCTGAATTCCAAATCGGCATCTTTCCAATTGATGGCTGGATAAATAACCAAGCAATTTACTCTGACGATCGAACATTGATAGTGAAAAATAATCAAAACAAATATTTGACAAGTCAGAATATGGTTATATTTAGAAGGTTTATAAAACTAAGATATAACCTGAAATCCTAAGCCGGTTTACATACGAAGTCCTGTAGATCATAATAAGGCTGGGCCAACTAGCCAGATCGTGGACTTTTGGAGGCATAAAGGAGCTCGAGAGTATTTTCAAGTCGGCATCAATGGTTTTATGGTTAGGGTTTCTGAAACGCTAAAAAACTTGGATAAAATCAAAATTGTTACTTGGGGGCTCTGGGTATGAGTACATCGTAGTACATGATATTCTGATGTTTTATTGCGATGAGCTTTAATTAATCGCAAAAGCGTGCGAGCGAACTCGCAAAGTGTCAATTGAATTCGCATAATTGCGTACTGCGATGATTATACGACTTCGCTTGGTAATTTTCTTGTTGTGTCAGTTTACATCGCATTGGTGTATGGATGAAATCGCATAAAAGTACAAAGAAGCTCGTTAAAGTGTGCATTCAAACTCACATGAGCTAGAAGCATTTATGTTGACATTATGTGATTTGATATGTGATAACAATTAAAGAGTTTCTGTTGCACTGTGGATGCAGTGCCAAAAAGCTACAAGAAAGTGAACAGCCGTAATTATGGTTTCGAAGTCATCATTATTTGTTTTGTTGGCTTGATAATCAACAATGGGAGGCGCTAGCCAGAGAGGGGCAGTGAAAACTGTACGGGAAATGGTGCTTCGTCGTTTTTAGCATGCCAAACAGCGCAAGTGAACCAAGTGCATTCCAACAAACACTGAGGTGAATTAGAATATCAAGATAATTAATCAGCTTGTTTCATAAGTAGCGTTTGGTGTTGTGTGTGAAGTGTGGCTCGACAATCCAGAGGTCATTAGTTCGATATCGAGCTGACAAGAATAGTTTTTTTTATTTAATTCTATTAAGTCGCATAAGATGCTGAGTTACGTCGCAATAGTGCACACGGTGCATCGCATATGATATCGCTTCAAGTCATATAGCTTTATTATTGTTCCGTCAATGCACGTATAGCGCCTCCACTTTTGTACGCATAAGGCACTTTTGCTGCATCTTATGCGATGCAACTTTAACGCATAATAGTGCGTATAACATGAACATAAACTTCATTATACGTGCAAATTGGTTGTCTGGGTACCAACTTGCTGCCTTCCACATCAAAGTGCTTGAGGAGCATGAAAGCAAATGCACAGGTGAATGCAATTTACACTGGTTTGGAGACAGCGTTTTATAAAATAGGCCACAGAATACTTCTACAAAAGTTAACTCGTATCGGTGTCGCTTCGCATTTGGTGTCTTACAGGACGAGAGCTTCATGTGAAGATATACGGCTGTGTATCAATATAGTTTTCCAACAAGTCCGGAATCCCGCGAGGAAGTAACATTGGACCGATGCTTTTCATTATTTTCTTTAAGATGCGGCTTTGGTTGTGGACGAAGGGTTGAAGCTGATCTATGTAGCGTGCGTTGTATTAATGATTGAAGATATCTACAGAGCTCGCTGAAACTTTTCACAGATTGGTGCCGTACTACTTTTAGCATGGAAATTGTGGTGTTCATTTGGATACTAAAATGACTTTCGATCTTCATCGTTCTGAAATAATATTGGAAGCATCGCGTCAGTTGGGCTTCCTTTTCAAAATAGCCAAAGATTTTTCTGACCCGCATTGTTGGAAATCTCGTTACTGTATACTAGGGCGCCCACTATTGGAAAATGCCTCGATCGTATGGCATCCGTACCAAGTCACGTGGAGTCTAAGAATTGAACGAATTCTGAGACGGCTCATCCGCTTAGCCTTGAGAAGTTTGGCTTGGAGAGATGCTGATAACTTCCCACCTTATCCAGACAGATAAGTCCCCATTATGAATAACACAGGAGAAAATGCGACTCAATACAATCGGCAAAGACCCACGCAACGAAAAAAAGAACCACGATTGAAAACTTGGAACATGGAATTGCAAGTCACTTGGTTTCGCAGGATGTGACAGGATAATCTACGACGAATTGCATCCCCGAACCTTCGACATCGTGGCGTTGCAGGAACTTTGTTGGACTGGACAGTGTGGAAAAGCAGGCACTGAGCGGCTACTTTCTACCAATGCTGTGGCATCACCAATGTCTTGAGAAACTTGCAACAACGTGTGGTCGGGTGGCAGCCGATCAACGCATGTACGGCATGTTGAGAGTTAAAGGCCGTTTCTTCAACTACAGCATCATCAACGTCCACTGCCCTTACGAAGCGAGACCTGATGACGAGAAAGAAGCGTTCTACGCGCAGTTAGAGCAAACATACGATGGTTGCTCGCCGCGTGACGTGAAAATCATTGCCGGCGACATGAACGCGCAGGTAGGAAGGAAGGAAATGCACAGACCGGTAATCGGGCGAAACAGCCTGCACGCCGTATCGAATGATAACGGCCAGCGATGCGTAAACTTTGCAGCCTCCCGTGGTATGGTAGTCCGAAGCACCTTCTTCCCCCGCAAAGATATCCACAAAGCCACCTGGAGATCACCCGACCATCAAACAGAAAACCAAATCGGCCACGTTCTAACCGACGGTAAATTCTTCTCGGATATAACCAATGTCCGCACATACCGCTATGCGAATATAGATTCGGATCACTACCTAGTCGCTGTATGCATGCGCTCAAAACTTTCGATGGTTATTACCACGCGTCGAAGTCAAACGCCGCGACTCAATATCGAGCAGCTGCGTAACGTAAAAGCGGCTCAAGACTACGCGCAGCAGTTAGCAGTGGCCCTACCAACAGAAGAGCAGCTTGGCACAGCTACACTTGAAGATGGCTGGAGGGACATCCGATCCACCATAGGTAAAACCTCGGCTGCAGCACTAGGCTTCGCGACTCCGAATCACAGAAACGACTGGTACGACGACGAATGTAAACAGTTGAAAAACGAGAATAACGCAGCATGAGAGAGAGAGTGCTGCAACACCGTACGAGAGCGAATGAGGCACGTTACAGACAGGCGCGGAACAGGCAGAACTCAGTCTTCCGGATGAAGAAGTGCCAGCAGGAAGAACGAGATCGCGAAGCGATGGAAGAGCTGTACCGCGCTAAGGACACATGAGAAAGTTATACGAGAAGCTGAACCGCTCGCGCAGAGGCTTTGTGCCACAAGCCGACATGTGCCGAGATAATCACGGGAATATTCTCATGAGCGAGCGTGAGGTGGTCCAGGTGGCGGCAGCATTACGATGAGCACCTCAATGGCGACGTTGCAAGTACCGAAGGTGGCGTGGTAACAGATTTAGGAGTATGTGCACAGGACGAAAGACTTCCGGCCCCTGACCTCCGAGAGATTGAGGAGGAGGTTGGCCGGTTGAAAAACAACAAAACCGCTGGGGCAGATCAACTACCAAGCGAGTTACTAAAATACGGTGGAGAAGCACTGGTGAGAGCACTACACTGGGTCATTACCAAGATTTGGGAGGATGAAGTATTACCGGAGGAATGGCTGGAAGGTATCGTGTGTACCATCTACAAAAAGGGCGACAAGTTGGATTGCGGAAACTACCGCGCGATTACACTACTGAGCGCTGCCTACAAGATACTCTCTTAAATTTTATGCCGCCGACTATTACCGATTGCAAGAGAGTTCGTGGGGCAATATCAGGCTGGATTTATGGGTGAACGCGCTACAACGGACCAGATGTTCGCCATCCGCCAGGTGTTGTAGAACAGCTATGGCAGATTATGCACGAATACGGATTCCCGGATAAACTGATACGGTTGATCAAGGCGACGATGGATCGAGTGATGAGCGTAGTTCGAGAATCAGGGACACTCTCGAGTCCCTTCGAATCTCGCAGAGGGTTACGACAAGGTGATGGTCTTTCGTGCTTGCTGTTCAACATTGCTGGATGTAATTAGGAGAGCGGGGAAAAAAACGAGTGGAATGATTTTCACGAAGTCCGTTCAGCTGCTTGATTTCGCTGATGATATATAGAGTGAAGCCAGGCGGATCGGATTAGTCACTAATGTGTCGAAGACAAAGTACATGATGGCAAAGGGCTCCAGGGAGGAATCACCGCGCCCGCAACCACGAATTTCTTTCGGCGGTTATAAAATCGAGGCGGCTGAAGAATTCGTGTACTTGGGCTCACTGGTGATCGCCGACAACGACACCAACAGAGAAATTCAGAGACGCATTGTGGCAGGAAATCGAGCTTACTTTGGATTCCGCAGAACTCTTCGATCGAACATAGTTCGCCGTCACACGGAGTTACCTACAAAACGCTGGTTAGACCCTACGCGCAGAGGACCAACGCGCCCTTGGAGTTTTCGAATGGAAGGTGTTGTGTACCATCTACGGCGGAGTTCACGGTTATCAAATCTGCATACCCACAATCTTTAACAACAGCCTACGGTACTTCCTAGGGCGTGCAAGATTGAAATCAAATGGACTCATCCTATTATAGATTCAGTTCTAATGCTTCTGTCATTCGCATATCATACTATGAAATTCAAAGTACATCCATGTACCCGTCACTGGTGCTTAAAAGCAAAACACAGTGCAATCGAAACGTTACATTAGCAACAATGTTCCCATTCTCGGGAAAATCGATTGGCTTAGGTATAGGAACCGCCAGCCGGGACCGGAGCAGATCGACTCACCCGAGATAATTCGTATGCAAACATTTTCACAAACGTCCTCCCTAGTCGTCGTCGTCGTTATGTTGTAGTAGTTTGAATTTGGAATCGATTTTCAAGCTGCTGTTTGTGGAGCTCTGAAAGCAAATGGACACGGCCCAAATTGTAGGCAAGCCGACATTCCGCCACAGATGCCTACCATTCCAGCCCTCGCGGCTGGAATTGGATTATGCAAACCACACCTCCACAAAGCACGCACAAAGTCAACCAATCTGTACCGCCGGATCATCGACGACTGACTGACTGAGTGACTGCAGGCTGGAAACGTTGGAACAATTCTGCTTTTGCTGGAATCTGTTTGGCTTAAAGATGCCTTTGTACAGTATGATGAATTACATCGAATGATACGATACGATTTGCTTACTTACTGAAGTGCCTTATTTTTGCTTCTTACTTGATTATTTATTCGATTCACATCTTATTTCTTCATTTGTCAATAACCAAATGAAATCTTTGAAAAGCTCATGATAATTTCAGTATTCAGACGTAGTAAACTGTGACCCTGTTATCCTACACAATAACTAGGCCCATTTCCACAAACAGTTCCACAACGTAGGACCGAACAATCACACAGCTCAACTCGCTATAGTAGCAGTAGCAGCAGCGTCAAATTGAAACTTTTTGACACATTGTTGCAGGAGAACCGGACCTCGCCGTGCTGCTGTGCATCAGCTGTAACGCGAGCACTTTAATCCACTCTGTACCACCCACCGACCGAAGCGTTGACGTTGGTGCTGGCTGTAGGTAGGTAGAGCACTGCCGGCCACCGGAACTTGAAATCTGTCAGACGGAACCCGGTCAGTCAGTCCGGCATAAATCCTGTGCACTCAGAGAGTACATCCCCGCTGGTCATATTCCCACTGCACTGCTGGCGCAAGCCAGCTTACGTCGCCCCATGTCCATCCGTCAGTGTAGATTTAACATAATGCAACCAGGGATGCCAGATGCTTTATTGAAACCGGAAAATGAACGTATAATAAACAAATGATAATCTGGCATCTATGCGCACTATTCCCATCGTCCACTCCTTCCAGCAGAACTGGGGTCACTTCTTTCGCAACTGCATTTGTGCAGCTAGGACCACCGTGCCCATAGTGGCGGGTGGCATTAGTATTCATATCGTATTATGACAAATTAATCTCCCGTGATGGTGGATGGTGCTAGTGCTACTGGCTGATGGTTCGCCCGTGTTCACAGATGGCTTTTCCCCATTGCCATCACCATTGCAACTGACTAGGTATGGGATATGGTGTCCCATGCATGTGGTGACTGCTGCGGTGAAATGGATTAGCAACAAAGGATTTGCACTTATTTTTGGTCGACTATTGACACTGACAAGGTTGTTGGCTTTTCAATGTGGGTTCTGTGTAGTACCAGTAGTGGCGAGACATTGTTGAAATTCAATATGTAATGAGTAATTTATATGTAATTTAGTTATTATCAAGTACACAATAAAGGGGTCAGTGTACCATGTTTGGTATGAACAAAATGCAGGGCAAAACGAATTGAGCTTGATTGACTGACCGTAGTTGTTACTCCAGTTTGGCAATCTCAGACCCCCACCCCCCTCTCCCCCCTCGTGGACTTTCGTATATACAAAATTTTCGAAATTTGTAAGCTCCGTAGACTTTGGCCAGACCCCAACGAAACAACCGACACCCCCCCCCCCCCCAAACCCCAGCGTCTACGTAGTTAGGGAGTCACGTTTCAGTATGTGAGTGTTGGTGATCTTTTCTAAATATGTATTAAAAATGGCGCCTGCTCTGTCAGGTTATTGATCAATTAGGTGAAGGGGAGGGAAGTGACGATGCAATTCATTTGTTCACTGCAGACCCTTTATACCAATGAGAGTATATAACAAGTTGGGAAGAAGAAGAGATGGTTATGTAATAGTAAGGAAAGAAAAATGTAAACACAAATAGTGACGTCACTATTTGACACGCGTTCTTATAGAAACGCCCTTTGCTTGTAGTAGTGACATGTTTTGCACCAGACACGGATCTCACGCACACGAAGTATCTTCTTCCCCACCTTTATTAGACTCTCATTGCCTTTATACCACTGCGTTTACGCAAGGTAGGTTAGGCATCCTACTAATTCACGATACAGTTCTTCAGGTCTCACTGGTATTAATTCTTAACTCCACATGTGAGTTCATCGGGATACTCACAGGCATCCATAACAAAATTTCTCGAAAAGATAAACTCTCGAAATTTTGTTTTATCGGCTGTTCGAGTCCGTATGAAGTTGATCATCAATATTAACTTCTTTTCTCGATCAGCCTAGATAGCTGTGTAGTGTCGGTAGCGATTGTCTCAATTGGCTAAGAATAACACTACGGACCGCCTGTTCCGGTGGTAAGAATCCACCAACAGGTGACCCCTAATTCATGGTGTGATGCGGCTTTATGCTTACCGTGCCTAGGAATGAATGGCTAGGGGGGTCTAATAAAAACCTAACCGCTAACGGAGCCTGTGGAGTACCAGGGCGCCCTCCACAGTATGTAGCCCTTACTGCGCTAACCGGAGCAATGGTGCAGTGGACCTTGTGTTTCTCCGAGACAATCAGCTGCCCTTCTTTAGTCTCACTTGAGGCTAAATAAGGGCGGGATTATGAAGATGTTGTTAATTAGTTTAAATTTTCACCTATATGGTTTCGCATTATGCGATTTACACAGTGTATTCTGTGTATCCTCGCCTTTGGCGTTTTCCAATCGATACCGATTTGGTTTTATTGTTGCTGTTCTTTGTTGTGCTGCTGTTGCGAAGAGTTTAATCTTACCTAGTTTGGGTAGTGGCTACGGTTAGGATAGCTCAGATCAATCTTCAGCATAAAAGAACAGCAACAATCAATCTTTGCAGACTTATGCAAAATGGTACAGCCCAAGTGGCCTTGGTACAAGAATCTTGCTTTCGTAAGGGAAATTTCTATCTAGGAAACCTTGTGAACCCGGTGTTTGCCACTTTCAGTAAACATGAAATGGCAAACTCGCGTGTCATGCCTCGAGCCTGTGTGCTTGTCAACAACGCAATAGTTGCTACACTCATCTCTGAACTAACCACCAGAGATGTATGTGCTATCACAATTGATGTATCTGTTGGAAATCTCAACAGGAAATACGTCTATTGTTCTGTGTATTTACCACATGATGAACCATCCCCTACGGATGCTTTCAAACAAGTCATCGCATACTGCACTTCAAAAGGCCTTCCGCTAATTGTTGGCAGTGATGCTAATGCTCACCATATCATCTGGGGCAGCTCAGACATTAACTTGAGAGGCTCCAGTTTGATGGAGTACTTAAGTAGTACAGATCTTGCATTACTTAACATAGGCAACCGCCCAACCTTCATGGTATCTGCTAGAGAGGAAGTGTTAGACATAACGCTTTGCTCTAGCAGAATTAGTCACGAGTTGACCAATTGGCATGTGTCAGATGAAGAATCTTTATCTGACCATCGCTATATCTTTTTTGAACATTTAAATTTTACTTCGCAAACATTGCGTTTCAGGAATCCTCGGTCAACAAACTGGGATCTTTATACTGATTTGGTTGCAGCCAAATTTCATGGATATTCACCATCCATTGACACTCCAAGTGATTTAGATGATGCCGTTGATACTACAACGACCTTCATCATGGAAGCTTTTGAAGAAGCATGCCCTCTACGGTCTGTGAAGATCACAAGAGGAACCCCTTGGTGGAACTCTGATCTGGCGAAACTCAGGAAACAATGTAGAAAGAGTTGGAACAGACGACGTTCGGCTGGTTCGCAGGCTTTCAGGTCGGCTCGCAAGGCCTACAGGAAAGCTCTCCGGTCTGCTGAACGATCCGGCTGGAAAAACCTTTGTACAAATGTTTCCAGCTTGAGTGAAGTCAGTCGGTTAAACAAAATCCTTGCGAAATCTAAGGATTTCCGGGTGAACGAACTTCGTTTGCCAAATGGCGATCTGACTTCCTCTGATGAGGAAGTTCTGGAATGCTTATTCAGCACACACTTCCCTGGATGTGTGGATATTACATCTTCGGATGATCCTGATGTCTTTTCTTGTAGTTATGATTCTTTAGCTTCGGCTCGGAGTATTGTAACTATAGAATCGATTGAGTGGGCTCTTAATAGCTTTGCTCCTTTCAAATCTCCTGGGGCAGATGGGATTTATCCTATTTTGCTTCAGAAGGGATTTGATTATTTCAAACATGTTTTGAAAAAACTACTTGTTTGCAGTTTTGCTACAGGGTATATTCCCAAATCCTGGAGGGATATTACTGTAAAGTTTATTCCGAAAGTGGGTCGTGCGTCGTATGAAGAAGCAAAGAGTTTCAGACCTATCAGTTTGACCTATTTTCTTCTGAAATGCTTAGAACGCATTGTGGATCATCATATCCGTGATGTTCATCTGGCCAACGTGCCTCTTCATGTGAACCAACATGCCTACCAATCTGGTAAGTCCACTGTGACTCTTTTACACAAGGTTGTTTACGATATCGAGAAAGCATTCGCTCAAAAGCAATCTTGTTTGGGTGTTTTCTTAGATATCGAGGGTGCCTTTGACAACGTGCCTTTCGATGCCATATTGGAAGCCGCACGGAGTCATGGTATATCTCCAATGATTTCCAATTGGATTCACCAAATGCTCAAAAACCGATATCTCTTCTCGACATTGCGTCTAGCAGGGATTAGGAAATTGAGTGTTTGTGGATGCCCCCAAGGGGGTGTCTTATCACCGCTTTTGTGGAATCTCGTAGCAGATACGCTATTGAGGCAACTCAATAATAGCGGTTTTCCTACTTATGGTTTTGCCGACGACTACCTAACATTGTTAGTTGGTATGTGCATCAGCACCCTTTTCGACCTGATGCAAAACGCCCTTCAGGTAGTTGAGGGTTGGTGTCGCCAATATGGCCTTTCGGTAAATCCGAGTAAAACATCTATTGTTCTTTTCACGGAAAGGCGAAACCGTAATGGCGTTCGACCTTTGCGTCTCTTTGATTCTGAAATCGATGTGACTGAACAGGTAAAGTACGTTGGAGTCATTCTTGATTCCAAGCTTTCCTGGACACCTCACATTGAGTTCAGAATCAAGAAAGCTTGTATGGCCTTCGGGCAATGCTGGCGTACTTTTGGTACAACTTGGGGTCTAAAACCCAAGTATATCAAATGGATTTACACAACTGTGGTTCGGCCAATATTGGCTTATGGATGTCTTGTGTGGTGGCAAAAGGGTGAAGTGAGAACGGTCCAATCAAAATTAGGCCATCTCCAAAGGATGTGCTTAATGGCGATGTCTGGAGCGTTCTCTTCAACTCCTACGGCAGCGCTAGAAGTTCTCTTTGACGTTGCCCCACTACACATTCATCTCAAACAAGAAGCCCTTTCTTGCACTTACCGGTTACGGGTACTCGGTCTACTAGAGGAAACTCCTGTGAACCGCAGTTCAACACACACCTCGTTGTTTCCACTTTTGGTGAATTGGGACAAAATTGTCCTTACTCCAAGTGATCTTACAATTGCTTGTAATTTTCCATATAGGACATTTTCCACGAAATTCCCTTCCCGGGAAGAGTGGACATCTGGTTATCTGGAAAGAAGTATTTCAGACGGCATCGTATGTTACACTGATGGCTCCCTTCTCGAAGGTCGAGCAGGTGCTGGTGTTTATTCTCGTGAGCTAAGGCTGTATCAGTCTTATTCACTTGGTAGACACTGTACCGTTTTTCAGGCCGAAATCTTTGCTCTTATGTGCGCGGAGTGCAATCAGCACTTCAGCAGCACGTAATGGGCAAAGTAATATACTTCTGTTCAGATAGCCAGGCTGCTATTAAAGCACTTGCTTCGGCCAACTCCAGGTCGAAGATAGTTATCGCTTGTCGAACTCAAATCGAGGAGCTGAATTCAGCAAACGCTGTTCACCTTCTATGGGTACCTGGTCATTCTTCCATCGCTGGAAATGAATTGGCTGATGAGTTAGCTCGCTCTGGAGCATCACATGACTTCATTGGCCCTGAGCCAGCTATTCCGATATCTAAGTGTTGAATTAAGCTTCAGATTCACACCTGGGCTGTCACTCAACACAGACAATATTGGAATAGTTTGGAGTCATGTCGTCAAACCAAATTGTATAGTGCTGAGCCATCTCTACGGGTGGCGAAGTATCTAACTAATCTGTCTAAGCAGAATTGCAGCATGCTGGTCAAAGCGTTGACTGGCCACTGCCGACTCAGCTATCACATGGCGAATATTCAGCAAGCTGATTCATTTGCCTGTGATAGCTGTGAATCCGATTATGGAACTTCGTATCATTTGATATGTAACTGTCCAGTTTTCGCGCAACTGCGTTTCCGAGTATTCGGTAAACACTTATTAAGTGAAACTGACTTCAGAAACCTGAATCTTCAGGATATTCTGTTGTTCTTAACCCGCTGTGGTAAAGAGCTATAGGCTCTCTTTCGCTTTATGCGTTATTACAGTGCCCTTTTCAGGGCGCTGTTTGAACCCATTGTGGTACGCTTGTGCGTTAGTACCCTCTTCCAGGGTATTTTTCCTATTTCCCTACCTGTCCCTATCCCCATCCAAATCCTTTTTCCTTCCTTTTCCCTCAGGTAGATGATGAAATAGGCTGTTATTTTGGCGATGGCACAAATGTCCCAAATGGAGGATAACGTGCCTCTGGAGCCGGCCTTCTGATACCTGATACCATCGGGATACTCACAGGCATCCATAACAAAATTTCTCGAAAAGATAAACTCTCGAAATTTTGTTTTACCTTCAATCCAGATAATGCTTCAGTTCGATCATGGCCGTCATCTTGGCACGTTTGGTTATCATTCTATTGATCTTCGCTACAGAATCCAAAAAACGAAAAATTTTGAATGAATTCCAAGAGTGTGTCTATTTGGTGTTCATTGATTACGAAAAAGCTTTTGACTGTCTCAACCACGAAAATATGTGGGGAGCCCTTTGACACAAGGATGCCTCATTCAAGCACAGTACGGGGCACTGCATAAGGTCTGTACTGCGAGTACTGCACAACGGTGTCATGTCTTGCCGCTGAAGTGAGGCAAGGATGTGTACTAACACCGCTCACTATTCGTCATCGTAATCAACGAGTTTCTGGTAGGTGCGACTTATCGTAATTCAAATCAAGAGTTGCTGTGGCAGCCCATTACCATAAAGCACCTCACGGCATAAAGATCACAAGCAGGGATGCCATATACAGGGTGTTAGGTTCCTGAGTGCAAACTTTTTAAAGGGTGATAGAGGACCATGAATGGAGAAAAAAATTGTTCTACGCATATGGTCAAATCTCAACCGTTACGTAGTTATTGAACTTCCCATGTTTATGACTCTTATTGCCTTAACTGGCAATAACTTGAAAATGGTCAAACTTATCGAAGTTTTTTACCCTTATTCGAAAGATTATTGAATTTTCTAACAAATGGCTTCTTTGAATCGATTGGCTTAGTTAAATAACTAAGTTTTCTATAGCAAAATAGCTAAAAATAGTGTATTTTTATTGGTTTTTGTCAATTATCTTTGAAACATGCGTAATAAATTAAAATTCTTTCTTTGGCAAAGTAGTTGCCCCTGTTACACTCTACAATTCGTTCTTTGACACCAAACTTCTAGCTCTTATCGTTTTCTTGCAATTTTGATTTAAATGTTCGGCACAATGCGCAAAAAAGTGCTTTCCATGACAGTTGCAAATTTATGATCTGAAATGCGATGGTAAAATCGAATTTGCAACAAAACGATAAGAGATAGAAGTTTAGTGTCGAAGAACGAATTGTAGAGTGTAACAAAGGCCACAACTTTGCCAAAGAAAGAATTTCAATTTATTACGCATGTTTCAAAGATAATAGACAAAAACCAATAAAAATACACTATTTTAAGCTAATTTGCTCTAGACAACTTAGTTATTTAACTAAACCAATCGATTCAAAGATGCCATTTGTTAGAAAATTCAATAATCTTTCGAATAAGGGTAAAAAAAAACTTCGATAAGTTTGACCATTTTCAAGTTATTGCCAGTTAAGGCAATAAGAGTCATAAACATGGGAAGTTCAATAACTACGTAACGGTTGAGATTTGACCATATGCGTAGAACAATTTTTTGCTCCATTTATGGGCCTCTATCATCCTTTAAAAAGTTTGCACTCAGGAACCTAACACCCTGTATACAGATTTACCTGTATTATACAGATTGTTGAGCATCCGTACAGAAATCTTTTTGTATGAAATACAGATTTTTGAGCCAGTGGAACTTTTTTCATGTTTGTATGGGATACAGATTTTTAACCCAAATTTTGTATGAGATAAAGGTTTTTGAAAAGAGTGATACAGATTTTTCAAAAAAAAAAATCTGGCATCCCTGAACACAAGGCAGGCTAGTCTAGAGGCTAGTAATCTATGTAAACATCAATTTTGGATGGAAACATGTAACGTCGTTCTTATCGTTGATCAAATTGTGTAGTACAAGATATAGTGATAACGCCTATGAACGATTTGAATTACGACATCGAAGAACTGTCAGATTTCCGTAATGTATCACCTTCTGATTATTATACACCGTGAAGCACCTAAATAACTTCAAACTGGCTGATGACGTTGCTCTCCGAGCTCAACGGCGCTATGATGTGCAGAGTATGCTCAATGATCTTGCCGATCGCTCCTCGGTGGCAAGTCTTACAATCAACGTCAACAAGACCAAATCATTGGATGTAAACAAGGTCAACCCTTCCAGCTTTACGGTAGTTGGGCAAGCAGTGGATAATGTTGACAGCTTTCAATATCTTGGTAGCCAAACGGCAGCCGATGGCGGCACCAAGATCGATTTACGAATCAAGAAGGCGAGGATTGCTTTTGTGAGTTTAAGAAATGTGTGTAAAAACAACCACATAAGTCGACGCACCAAAATTCGAATTTTCAACTGACACGTGAAGACTATGCTGACATCGCAGGCATCGCAGCAGAGGCAGACCCAGAGGCTCATGACGGCGCAGCCTCAACAAGGAAATAGGTGAAAGAAGTCGACAGAAATTTGACCTGGCCACAGGTCAAGGCGATGGCGGGCAATCGCTCAGGATGAAAATCTTTCAATTCGGCCCCCTGCACAACCGTGGGCAAGCCCGTGCACAAGGTGGGGTTGGGTACCTTTTTAAAAGGGTGTATGTGGAAGTGGTTCAAGCAACACAGCAAAAACGGATCGTTTGATTGTTATGATTTTTTCAGTAAAGTTAGATGACTAAATGGTGATTTCTATTAAAATACACACTGTATATATTTTTTGTCACAAAAATTCAAATATCTTGAAACTCTATATTTTAACCAACATATTTTTTTACAAAAAAAAACTCTAATCCACCTAGCGATGATGGCGCCTTTCTCGTGCCTTCGAAAGCACATTTTAACACAACTCAAGTGACATGTTGATGAACATCCCACTTTCATACTTTCAACAGAAATCTATTTCATGGCATCACAGTTCATATCGTTTATCCGCCTTTTGATTTTTGAGCCTTTAACTCTTAAAAAACAGTCGCAATCTTAAATTTTGAGCCGCCATTTTGGATTTAAGTCGGGCAGCTTGGTTCTGATTGCCATTTTTGGACACCATATTTCTTCCTCATACCAGATACACCCATATTGAATGGTTTAGGATCCCAAAACTCTATTAAACAGCCACCATTTTGAATTTGGAGGCACCATCTTGTATATTCTGGTCGCTATTTTTGAACTCCGGTTGTCTTCCCCATACCAAATATACCCATATTGTACGGTTTTAGAGCCTAAACCTCCATTGAAGTTTATGCCGCCATCTTGAATTTATTAGACGCCATCTTGGATATTTCGGTCGCAATTTTGGATACATTTTTCAATTGTCATTTTTGGACTCCAGACTTCTTTCCAATACCAGATACACCCATATTGCATGGTTTTAGAGCCTTAAACTCCATTAAACAGAAGCCATTTTGAATTTTGAGCTGCCATATTGGATTTTAGACCGACATCTTCGATATTATAATTGTCATTTTTGAAGTCCAGACTTTTTCCCATATGATTACCCATATTGCATGGTTTCAGGATCAAAAAATCCATTAAACAGTCGCCATCTTGAATTTTGAGACAGAATCTTAAATATTTTGGTCGTCATCTTGGATATTTTTGAAGAGTCTAAAACTCCATTAAACAGACACCATCTTGAATGCATAACCACCATCTTAAATACTCTGGTCGTCATTTTTGGACTCCTGGACATCTTTACCATACCAAATATACACATATTGCATGGCTTCAGATCCTAACACTCCATTAAACAGTCGTCAACTTGGATTTGGAGCCGCCATCTTGGATGTTAGACTGCCATCTTGGAGTTTAGACCGCCATCTTGGATATTCTGGTTGCCATTTTTGGACTCCAGACATCTTTCGCATACCAAATATACCCATATTGCATGGTTTTAGAGCCTAAAAGTCTATTGAACACCCGTCATCTTGAATTTAGAGCCGCCATCGCTAGATTATAAAAATCGCCGCAGTTTGATGTGTCGCATGATGGGGCTTGGTTTAGTTATATATACGGCCAGTTCTACGATGCTAAAGGTTACAAGAATCGCTGCAGTTTGATGTCTCGCATGATGGGCCAGATTCAGTTCTATATACACCAAGTTCTATCGGTGCTGATCCAGATTACTTAAATGACCGTAACTCCGGAGCATCTTGACCGATCCGAACCATGTTTAATAGCAAACAATGCGGTAAAATTCCGGTTCGATTCGAGCTATAATCCGAAACCGAATTTTATTTCGCTAAGCCAATAGTGGACGTAAAATAAGGTTTTGGTGTACTTCGGTGTACGAGAAAGGCAAAAATTGGTAATAGTAAACTAATAAACGAAAAAGTTATGGCATTTCATACTACTTACAATGTTTACATTTAGTAAAAACAAGTTTTTTCCTTGTAAATAATTCAGGAAATTGCAGTTTGATGCTGATTTAATTGTTAAGTTACCGCATGAATAAATTAAGTTGATTTTATGATATTTCTATTTAATTATTCATAACTATTATAGCATCAATTAGAAACGTAGACGCAATCTAGTGTTGTGGTCAAAAGTAGTGATAGTGTTGTAATTTCGAAATTCTCATCATGATGCTTTTTTTACTGTGTATATTTTCTTAGGAATCACCATTTTGTTGTCTAACTTTGCTGAAAAAATCATTACAATCGAACAAACCGTTTTTGCTGTGCAGCTTTTTGAATATTTTTGAACCATTTTCACATACACCTTTTTTAAAAGTTGGTCGTGATTCAATATGAAGATATGATATAAGACGATTTAGATGTAACTAAAAACTGTGCAAAGCTTCAGCTCAGCTCAATAAAAAATCATGAATTTAAAAACTTCTTAAACTTGGATGCTGTTGCTCAGCTAAGTGTTTTTTTTTTTACAATTTATGCCTCAGAAAAAACTGTCTGCGCTTCAAAGAATATTGATCATAATATATTTCTCCAAAAACTTCCCATAGACTACTGTTGTAAAAAATTGGATCTAAATCCTGGCTTGAATCGTTACAAATGTCTTAATTTATTCCAAGTATAAGACATTTTTCAAGAATAATCTCTTCCAGTTTGACCAGGAATTCTACTAAAATTTGGATGCTCACTAAGAATGCAAAGGGATGCTGCAGAGCCATTTCAGAGCGTCTCAAATGGATTCAGAGGGGTACCTCGAAATCTGAGGGGCGTTTCAAAGGAGTTCCAGGGGGTAACAGCAGGTCCTAGGGGCGTTTAAGGTGATTTCAGGGTCCTCTTAGGGGGCTTTAGAAGACTTCAGAGTGATTCTGGGATTCTCAGGGTTGTTCCAGGGCATCTCATGGGCGTTTCTGGGGGTTCTAGGCGGTCTCAGGAGGTTCCAGGGAGTTCCAGTTAATCTCAGGGGGCCTCAGGGCCGTTTCAGGAGGTACTAAGAGATCTCAGGGACTATAAGGGGGTCTTAATAGCGTCTAAGGGTATCTCAATGACGTCTCAAGGGGGTATCAAGGGGTTCCAAGTGGCTCCAGGGGGTCTCAGGGGCGTTCTCGGGTGCCTTAGGAATGGGGTACGAGGGGTTTAGGGGGTTTCGGAAGCATTTTAGGAAGTTTTAGAACATATTTGGCTAGTTTCAGAGGCATTACGCAGGCGTTTTCGGAAGTTTTGGAAGATTTAAGTGCGTTACATGGGGTTTCAGGGGGATTTCGGAGGCGTTTCAAGTTTTAGAACATTTTCGGTGGATGTTAGAGGAGTTACTAAGGCATTTCTAGGGGTCTCCAGTTAGCCTAGTGGTTAAGGCTATGGATCGCCAATCCGGAGACGGCGGGTTCAATTCCCATTCCGATCGGGAAAATTTTCTCGACTCCCTGGGCATAGTGTATCATTCTCCTTATACAATACATATCATGCAATGGCAGGCAAAGAAAGCCCTTTAATTAATAACAATAGAAGTGCTCAAAGAACACTAAGTTGAGGCGAGGCAGACCCAGTGGGGACGTAGAGCCACAGAGAAGAAGAAGAAGGGGTTTCTAAGGGTTTCAGATGCGCTACATGGGGTACGAGGGGTTTTTTGGAGGCGTTTTAGGTAGTATTAGAGGATTTCCAGAAATCCCTTCACAAAAACCCTTGAAATTTCCTGAAATGCTTTGGAACACCTCTTAAATCTCCATACATTAAAATGCCCTTAAATTCTCCTTAATCCATTAGAAGTGCACCAGAAACCCCTGATACGACACTATCCTGAAATGCCTCGAAACGCCCCTTAAACCTCCCTAATCAATTGAATCGCTTTTGAAACATCCATTTGATAAGCTTCAGAAGCGCCTAGAAACGCTTCTGAAAACCACTTGAAACGACCCCGAAATGATATCACACGCACCCAATACCTCTGGGAATGCCCTTGAAATGTTCCTGAAACACCTTGCAATTATCTGAAATGCCTTGAAACGCCTCTGATGGCCCTTGTAACGCCTTTAAAAGGCTTCAAACCCTATGCTTAAATGTCTCCATTTCCGAACTAAATATGTTTCAGCTATCGCCTAATCGTGTCACCCGCTAGGATCTGTGGCGTTGCTGATCGCGGGACTTCGTCAGCCAGCTGCATCAGCGAAGTAACAAAAGTCCCCAAAAGTGCCATTGTACGAAACACGAAAACACGAAAGCACCAATACTTATCATGAAGTGTGTTTTTTCGCACTTTTCAAATTTCGCAACAAGTTTCTAATTCAAACCGACACCTCCATTTCGGAGTAATTAATTCCACAGCTCCACCATGTTACTGCTCTGATCACTCACTCTCCTCGATGACTAGTTTTACAAAATGGAATCTAATTGAAGTGCTCATCTGGCTTGGCCACAGAGCTCAAACCATCCGCCACCAGTCATCATCGTCATCCCCATGCGTCAATCAAAGTTCGCCCGAGACTACTAGCTACTTCCCTCGAACCACGGATTACTCCCCCCCGGACACGTAGAGACATTGGCCATCTGTCACCTAAACGACCATGCCGGTCGGTCGGTACTGGTGGTAGCTGACACGAGCCAAACTCACCTTGTCAGCGTCACGACCCCGCTGCTGGCTGACGCTGTCGTACCATACCACCGCCGCCGCCGTAACAATAATCCACTTTTCCGCAGAAATGACAAGCTTCACGAACGAATGACCGACAACATCAGGAAGCACACCAACTGACGCAAACACTACTGCTGCTAACTGCTGCATATAGGGTGGAATAACAATGGAATCGGATGCTGTTGCTGCCGCCGCGTCACCCCCTCGAGGTGAACTTTTATTTCACACATTGTTGGTTGGTAGCTATGTCATTACACAGTGGTCCGGTCTGGTGGTCGGTCAACGGTTGGATGGAGCATTAGAGATCCCATTTGGGTTCCAATTTATCAGTGGAAATTCAACAGGGATGGTAGCGAATCGTCGTTTAGATGTTCTTTAATAAATATTTCAAAATATCGCTGGACCCTAGCTACAATACCCTTAAACGTTGGTTTTTTTAGTGCAACTCAAGATGTCGGACCAAAACTCAAAACTTACTGTTTTTAAAATATGTTTATTTTGGTGAATTTTTACCTTATGCTAGTTCTGGGGTGTTGTGCTAAAAAATCATGCTTTTTAGTATATGTGGAAGAAAAATATGCCCGAGACGAATAATAGTGACCATAAATTCGAAGATGGTGCACAAAAATCAAGATATGAATGTGGATGTGAAAATGTAAAATGGAAGGTCAAACTTGTAACGGATACCTTGATGCTAGTTCAGACGACCGTGTGGATATCCCCATCATGGATGAGCACGGTTACGAAGAGCTGAGTGACCACATGGACGATCGGTATTCTCCAGACAGTGGCGTAGCTAGGAATTTGGGGACCCGGTGCGGTACCAAATTTGTGGGCCCCATGAAAATTAAAGATAAACATATTTTACAATGTTAAATCTATTCTTCTCTCCTCTAACTCTCAAAAAATCACGCCGTTGTATTTTGTACAAAGCGTTGAAACAAATCTCGACTTCTCAGCATTAGCGTGATGCTGGCAGTGGTGGCCAACTGACTGAAGGTTAAAAAATATTTTCTGTATTCCCTTCAGAATTTCTTCGGAGGTTTCTGCAAGGATACATCCCGGAATTCCATAAATGAACGTATTTTTTTTTCTAAGAATTATGACGATTTTTTTAACAATTCTTCAAGTAATTAATGATAGGGTGTCATTCAATATTTCTCTAAACACTCTTTCATGTATTCTTACAGTGTTGTCTCCGAGGATGTTTTCAAAAGCACTTCGAAGTACTTCAAAAAATTCTTGCATTGAAGCCTTTCAGATTTTTTTTTTTCAAATATTCATTCATAGTTTCTATCAGGAGTTTCTCCAAATATCCCTTAAATGATTTTTCCAAGTATGGAAATCATTTCTCCATTGATTTATCAAAGAATTTATCTTGGCATTACCTCAAGTACTCATAAGTTATCTTGGCGTTCCTTTGAAGTTTTGTTAAGAATTTTTCCAAAGATTCTTTTAGAAATTTCTCCAAGGATTCCTTCAAAAATTACTGCAACGCTTTTTTTCGAAAAAAATCTGCAAGGACTCTTCAAGGTGTTTCTCTAAAGTTTTATTAAGAAATCCTTCAAGAAATTTCAAAAGAATCCATAGGAAAATAATTTTTGAAAAATCTACCAAGGATCCCTACAGAAGATCCTCTAAGAAAATTCTGAGAGGAACTTCTGATGGAATTCTTTATAAAAATCCTTCTGGATTTCTTCCAACGAATTCTTTAGAATTCATCTACTCTACGAGTTTCCCCAAGGATTCCTTCAGGATTTTTTGCTAGCATTCCTCTAAGAACTCTTCTACAAATTTCTTTTGTGACTTTTGAACAGACTCCTTAGAAATTCTTTCGAAAAACTCTCATTCCCGTTCCGAAAAAAAAATATATTCAAAGTTACCGTCAAGCATCTCAGTCAGGCATTTCTACAGGATTTATTATTGATTCCTCCAGAAGTTCCTCTAAAAATTCGTCCAAAAATATCTTTGCGGATTCTTGGTAGGGTCAACGTGTCTTAGTAATCCTACGATCCTAAATTCAACTTATTCGAAAACAAAGCGATTACCGCGCCGATTGATTACGTAATTTTTATTATCATTCGTGCTCACTTCTAACAAAAATGTAAAAAAGCGCTTCAGTAGGATGAAAATAGGAGCGTATATGCTTACATAATTAGGGAATAGATATCTGATTTGATAAGATAAAATCAAATGATTTATTCAGAAGTTTCTACAAGGATTCCTCCTAAGACTGTTTTGCAACTTTCTTCAAGATTTTTTTTAAGAATGCCTAGAAGCATCTTTTAAGTGATTAATGCAAGTTTAAGATTTCATATAGGGTATCCATCGAGAATTCTTCAGGAATCGCTCCATACATTCCAAAAAATTCTAAACAAATTGCTTCAAAGGTGCCTTAAGAAATTCCCCCCAAATTTCCTTAGGAGTTTTTCCAAAGATTTCTTTATTAGTTCATCCAATAAATTCTCTTGCGATTTCTTCAAAGATTCAACTGATTCAAATAAAAAATTGTAAGAATTCTTTCAAGAATTCTCACAGAAATTCCCCGAAGAATAGTGGCAAAAAAAATTTGATTAATTATTTAAATTAACAATTTTTGTGTTTTTTTAGGAAATTGTTTGTGAACTTCCTTAGATTTTCGGAAATTCCTTAGGTAATTCGTTAAGATTTTCTTCGACCGTTCCATTGTAAATGCTTGTTTTTTTTTAATTCGCTAGAGTGTATCTCACAAAATCTCCAAAGTAACAATAGATGGAAATCCGTAAGGAATTATCAAATGAAATTTCCACAGGGATTACCAAAGAATTTTTTTGAGAAATTAACGGAGGAATTTTCTAAAATTGCCGTCTCAATTTACGAATTAACTAAAGAATTTTCAAAGTACCTGCCTGATGAACTTCGAAAGGAACTATTGAAAGAATTACAAAAGTCAAGTATGTTAGCAAAGGAACTGCCGGTGAAACTTCCAAAGAAATTGCTGAAGGGAATATCGTAGGGTTTGCCTGATACATTTCTAATGCTATTGCCCAAAGAATTTCGAAAAGTTATTAAGTAGATGTTTTTAAAAATAAAAACTTAAATCAATTTCGAATATTATTCAGAAAAACCAAACCAAACCAAATTTCATAGGAACTGCCGATATAGTTTTCAAAAAAAAAATCCAAGAAACCCCCAAAAATAATCTTAAAGCAATTTTAGGATCAAATCCAATAAAAATGGCTAGAAGGATTTCCAAAAGCTTTGTCAAAAAAACTTCGCCAAAGGTAATATGAAGGATTTCCACGGAGTAGCTTACAGGAAATTCACCGAATGCATTTCCAAAATAAATTAAGGTAATTTTACCAAAAGATTTTTCAAACGAATTGTCAAAAAAAAAACAACGAGAAGTTGTAAATGGAATTTCTAAAGAAATTTCTGTAGAAAAAATATTCTGAAGAAGTTCCCAAAGCCATTTCTGAAGCATTGCCGAGATCAAAGAAGTTTCCAAAGGAATTGCCTAACAATTTCTCAATAATTACAGTAGGAATTTCCAATGAAACTTGTTACAGAGTTTCTAATAAAAATCTAGATAATTTTTACCAAAGGAATTGCGAACACAATAGCTGAGACAATTGCCAAAGAATTTCTTTAAAATAATGAAGGATGTCGAGGGAGTTTCCAAATGAACTTTCAAAGATATTCCCTATCGAATTTCTGCACGGATTTCTAAAGCAATTACTGAAAAAGATCCAGAAGAAATTTCCAAAGGAAAATTCTAATAAAAAATGTAAGAGTTCTTTCAAGAATTCTCAAAAAAATTCGTCCAAGAATTTTATTGGATTTTTTTAATGAATTCGTAAGGCATCCTTCCAAGGCTTCCATCTATTGATACCATTAAAGATTTGATTAGCGATTACACCAATTTCGTTCGAATTTTCTTCACGAAGCTTCTAAGATTTTTTTCTTAGGAATTCATCAAGCATTTGTTCCCAATGAAGAACTCCAAGAACTCTTTCTTAGATATCTTTTACGATTTATCTAAGAATAACTTCAAGGACTTCTTTACAAATTCCTCCAAGATTTGTTTCGAAAGTTGCTACAGCGTTTCTGAAGAAATTTCTGTATTCCTAAGAATTCCATATAGAGCTTCTTAAATATTTCAACAAACGATTCCTTTGGAGCTACCCCACATGATCCATTGAGCAAATTTCTCAGAGAAATTATTTAGGAATTCTTTAAAGATTTGTTTTTAGAAATTTCTGCATGAATTCTTTTTGCAATGCCACAAATGTTTTTATTTTCGAAGTCCTTTCAAGGATTTCTTACGAAGCATTGTTCAAGCATTTTAAGGATTTTTTCAGAAGTTCTTCCAATAATTGCTGTATGAAATCGTTCAAAGATCTCTTAGGCATTTTGTTCAATTGCTCTTTCACGATTCAGAAATTCCAGTGAAGACTTCTTTTTCTCCAAGGATTTTTTCAAGCTACGTTACAAAAATTCCTTCGGGGATATCTCAACGTTTTCCTTCAGATAACCTACAAAGGTGAACACATTCATCCCCAAAGGATTCCTGCACAAATTCCCTCTAGGGGTACTGTAGTAATCCGTCAAGAATGTCATCAAAGATATCTCCAAAATCAACCCAATTATTCTTTCTGAATACATCTTAGATTCCATCTAGAAGATTCTTCGAGGATTCCTTTAAAAAATCCTCCAAATCTTCCTGCAAGCATTTTTACAAGGATTCTTTCGGGAATTCTTCCAAAATTCCTTCAGAAAATCTCACAAGAATCCATTCAAGAGCCTTACCTGATCAAGCATGATCCCAGAAATTCATCAAAGGCATTTTCCATGAGGAACTCCTGCAAGATTCCTTCTTGAAGAAATCTCTAAAAGAATCTTGGAGAAATCCCTTAAGGTTCATCTGCAGAATTCGTTGAAGAACTTCATGACATAAGCCTCGAAGGACTTTATGAAGGGATCCAAAGAGGTACTTCTGAAGGTATCAATTCAAGTATTCCAAAATCAATGCTTAGAAGTATTCCTGAAGCAATCCATGTTCAAGTTCTGAAGTAAATCTTAGAGAAATTTTTGTAGAAGTCTTTGAAGTAACTGCTAGATAAATCGTAGTACAACATATTCCCGAAGGCGATCTCGCAGAAACCCTTCAAGGAATGCTTGGGAAGAAATACTTGATGCAATCGTTGGATACATTGATTACACTTATTTTTCATACGAAAGCCGACAAACTATTGTTAAAACGGTTTCACCTGACATCTGTTCAGATCTTAATTTTCATAACTGCGGCCCCTGAATTTCAGCTGCTATTGTAAGCTAACTATGTTGGTCCTATTATTAGGATACCAGGGACGTTTTCGCAATGCTCATGAATTTTACATCCATATCGATACTGAATTTCGTAAAATTCAATTTTAATTCTAACACATTTTTTTTTAAATTTTGGGGCCTTCTGTGTGTCCCTAAAAAAACTCTTGATAATCACGAAGGGGCCCCCACATACCTATCAAAAGTTCTGCGATGTGTTGAACTTATAGGAATCTTTCGCTATTTAAAGAACTTTATTCATACCAGTGTTAAAAATCTTCCTAGATTTGGAGGCCCCCTGAAATCGGGGGTCCGGTGCGGACCGCACCCATCGCACCCCCCTTGCTACGCCACTGCCTCCAGACCCGACAACGAATCCAGAGTTGCAACGAAAGAGTGTGAGATTCAAATCAATTTTTAGTTTGTGCCAGACCCTCAATAGGGAATGAGCTACACAGGTTCTTATTTGTATTTATGATAAATTCAACAATAAAGAATCAAATATGGATTTTGGTCGTTACAAACTTCACGATGGCGGCTGTTGCATGGAGTTTTTAGCTCCTTAATTTAGCAATTTGGATTTACATGGTATCGGGAAATTGTCCTTACCAGCCCTCCATCGAGATATCCGTGGATACATGTGAGAAGTTCTCACTGTGTGGTTGCATGATGGTGGAAACAAACTAGACGCTTAATTGATGCCATTAAGTGCAAATGTGGTGCATTACAATACCAATGCCCAGACGCTACCAGTCTTACCAGAGTAGACGAAACTTTCGCGCATTCCACTAATTACACGTAATTTACAGTTTGTTGGACAAAGCTGGAGGTCATCTGCTGTAAGCACAAAGCCACTATCTCATCCGAAATAATTCATCCATTCATTGCCTCAACAAATCATCAATTCAAGTTCGCAATTTACCACCCCATAAATCTTGCCTTATCTACCAAGCGCAAATCTCACTTTTATTGGATTATGTCCTCAGACGCAATGGTCCCCAACCGACTCGACGGCGGACGAACGGACTACGGCAGACCGCAATTCCGAATGATGAACGCATTCCACACACCGCTTCCCCTTGGACACAAAGCGATGACGAAGGGAAAGAAAATCACAGAATAAAATTCGCTTTTTCCATCCCATCGACCAGACACCTTTATGGCTCCAACCGAAACGGATGGGTTCCACTTTTTAACGACAGTCAAAGTAGAAAATTTGATACCAATTAGTCATTATGAGTAATCTCGGGTCTAAATCTTGCCGTTGGTTACTTTTAAGTGCGTTGTTGCGGTCCAGAGCGTTTCTTGTGATTTATGACGGTGGTGCGGAAAATTGGGTGAATGATTAAAGTTGGAACGTGAACGGACTGCGGGTGATTCGGCAAAATTAAGAACTTGATGGAATACTTTTCTTGTGTTGGATTTTGCGCTGATAGCTTCAGTCTTAGGAATTTGATTTAGTTTATTGGATTTTATCTGGTTTACTAGTAGAAATACTAGGCAGCGTCATGTAATTTTAAAGCTTGGCCGATAATACTTACTTACCTTACCGGTCAGACCAAGGCCAGAGTATCTTTTGCTGTACATTAGGAGTCGTCTACATTCTACTCGTTCCATGGCTGTGTATCTCCAGCTTCCACTCTACGAAGGGTCCGCAGATCGTCTTCCACTTGATCGACCCACCTATCTCGCTGCGCTCCACTTCTTCTTGAACCGGTCGGATGACTTTCGAGAACCATTTTAGTCGGGTTGCTATCCGACATTCTAATGACTTGACCCGTCCACCGTCTCCTCCCGATTTTCGCGGTATGGACTTTGGTTGATTCTCTTAGCAGCTGCTGCAGCTCGTGGTTCATTGGCCTTCTCCAAGTCCCGTCTTCCATCTGCACTCCGCCGTAGATGCTACGTAGCATCTTCCGTTCGAAAACTCCAAGGCGCGTTGGTCTTCTGCACGTGGGTTCCATGCTTCGTACCCGCACATAGAGGACTACCGGTCTAATAAGCGTTTTGCAGATAGTTAACTTCGTGTAAAGGCTAACTTTGTTCGATCGTAGAGTTCTGCGGAGTCCAAAGTAAGCTCGATTTCCTGCGACAATGCGTCTCTGAATTTTTCTGCTGGTGCCGTTGTCAGAGGTCACCAGTGAGCCCAAGTACACGAATTCTTCAACCTCATCGATATCATCACCGTCGATATAAACATGGGTTGGCGGGCGCGATGATTCCTCCCCGGAGCCCTTTGCCTTTGGCTTTGACAGATTATCGACTAATCTGATTCGCCTGGCTACATTCTTCAGTCGGATGTACGTTTCCGCCATCGTCTCAAATTTGCGAGCTACATATAATATCAATATCATCAGCGAAACCAAGCAGTTGAACGGACTTCGTGAAAATCATTCCACTCGTGTTTATCCCCTGTCTCCTTAAAGCACACTCTTAAGCAATGTTAAATAGCAAGCACAAAAGACCATCCCCTTGCCGTAGCTCTCTGCGAGGTTCGAAGGGTCACGAGAGTGTCCCTAATACTCGAACTACGCACATCACTCGATTCATCGTCGTTTTGATCAATCGAATCAGTTTATCCGGGAATCCGTATTCGTGCATAATCTGCCATATCTGCTCTCCATCGACTGTATCATACGCCGTTTAAAGATCGATTAACAAGTGATGTGTGGGCACGTTGTATTCGCGACATATCTGCAACACCTGGCGGGTGGCGAACATCTGGTTCGTTGTAGCGCGTTCACCCATGATAGGCTGGTTTCAGGCTGGTATCTCGCACTTTAGCCGCAATACCGTGCCCAAGTAATAATTATACTTTTGTGACAATCCTGAAGTAATTTCTAAGATAGAATAATAAAACTTAGCAATAAAGCTCTTTGTACTTCAAATCTGAGAGTAAATAGGCATAAAACATCCATAAGTCTAATCTGGCCCACTCTTCAGGAGATCTTCAAAGCTGCTTTTGAAGACTGCTTTGAAACTAGTTGTATTTATGTACTTGCACTGATGATTGATTATCAGGGTGTCAGGCCATTCGGCCGAAGGTCATTAGGCCGAAGGCCATTCGGCCGAAGATCATTAGGCCGAATGGTAATCAGCCCGAATGATCATTGGGTCTTCTTCTTGCCGTTACGTTCCCACTGAGACAAAGCCTGCTTCTCAGCTATTAACTGATAGCTCCTCTGCAAATGACCATTTTGCATGTGTGCATCGTGTGATACTCAGTGATGGAAAACAGTGAGGAATGCAGCTGAGTAGACACAAACGCAAAGCTATCCTACTCGTGAACAACAGAAGCCAGAATACATTCGCACTTCCTTCACTCGCGAGCTAACGAAGCTGGTCGCACTCGTGATTGATTCGCGAAGCAGCTCTGAACATTTTTCAATTTTGTGAAAAAACGAATTTACACGGCCGACAGATTAACTTTTCAGGAACAAATAAAGCACAAAACACTACTATCTGATGGATAATTACTTGTTTTACTATTAAAATCGCTCTAAAATGCAATTCCCGCATCTCCACTTGTTCTTCGCGAATAAAAATTCATGAGTGTTTTTGTTTTTGTTTCGCAACATCGTTTACTATCGTTGGACGTTGATAAGGATGCGGGAAAAAAGGGGAGTTAATTTAGTTTAATTTTGACCAGCCAAGCTGTTCGGTCTGGATCAGCATGTTGTAAGTGTAACTTGTAATTGTCTTTTTTGTATGAAAATTGTGAAAATGTTCAATAAATGTTTGTTTTAGGCGTCTGATGATGGCTGAAGCGTAGTAAGCCGAAACGCGTTACGCACAAGAAATACATGCGAGTTTCATTACAATTCACCGATAAAAGCCAATCAAACCAAATAATATTTAACAAGAATAGCTTGAGGCATGTTAATCTTTTAGCTGTCTTTCTCAAAAGTGTCAACAGTGCATAATAAATTAATTCTTTTACCTAAGCATTATGCAGATGCAAACAAGTTTTGTTTCATGGATGAAATGTTAATTGAACTGCAAATTCATCTTCATCAAATTGAAATGGCTAAAGCATTAAAATTGTCTGACAGATCATTGATGACAGGGAATCAAAATTTCCCGTGTCATACCCACTTTTTCGTTGATATGCCGCTCAAAACATACGAAAATAACAAAGCGCCCCAAAAATAATATCAATCATTAATATACGAAGACATAAATTTCCTATAAAAACAACATGCTACGCCACTTTTTCAATTCTATCTAAACATGGCTGCCGTTCCAAGCGAACAAAACTCATGCAGCCGCCATCAATTGTTATTACCTTTAATCCAAACCCCCTCAAAATAATGATGGGATCAAGTCACCTTGCATGAAAGCTACCAGCCTTTATTGTTTTTACTAGTTATGACCTTAAGGCAGATGTAATCGTCTTAAATGAAACTTATTCGTTTTAACACCTTTTGACAATTGTTTGTTTACGTTTTTTATGCTAGAAAGTTGTCTCTGTACATTTCGCGGTGTTTTGCGTCAAGATGTGCCAATTCTATTTTGTTTCCCTGTATTTTTTGCAACTAATAATGACGTGCAACTTACTAAAATTACACTATTTGGCATGAGCTTGAGCAGAGTCACAGTAAGTACCGTCAAGGCGCCATTCATCGTGTGCCTTCAAACCAATACAACTTTGTATTGGTGAAATTGAAGGGAAATTGTCATATCATTCAACAATAATATGGAAATAATGAAAAAATATTCGAAGGCACACGGTGAATGGCGCCTTCACGGTACCCATTTTATTTTCGATTCGCATAGCCAGGGCCAGGTTTACAAATGTGGTGGCCCGGGGCCACAGTGTTGTGGGGGCCCTTTATGTAGAGGATATATTTTTGCCCATATAACAAGAAAAAAACCTAAAACAAAACTTTCTTACAAATATTCTAATAAAAGTATTAATGTCGATGGGGAAGAATTTACATCTAGAACAATAGGCAGAGCTAAGAAAAATATTGATATCCTTCAAATTCATAAATATCAGATTTGAAATTATAGATCTTTGCTACAATTTCTGGATAAATTGCAGGTCAACCACCATGAAGAAAGAACCACAGACAAACAGACGTCTTACTCTACCCACTTCCCATCATTTCTCTTTTTAACGGACTTTTCAAATATTCTGTAGTTCACAAATCTCGTTTTTGCATCGTTTGTGCTCCTATTTGACATTTGCTTACTACCGCCATTTACTCAGTGGGTTTGCCAAACACAGTAAAATTAACATTGGGCGATTATACTTTTGTGACGATGGTTTTAATCGCACTTTGTTCCAAGTAATACGTCTGTTTGTCTGTGAAAGAACACTAAACAATAACTTGTCTTAACACGATTGCAAGGGGAGGATCTGACGACCTCCCAAAAGAAATTTCCACAAAACTCTGAAATCAAAAAGGAAACTATAATAGAAAATGCTGAAGAAATTTTAGAGGGAATCCATGAATTATCATTTCTAATAAAGTTCTTGAAAGTTTTATTTATTTTTATCTGTATAAACAAAATGTTTAGCCCTTGGCTAGTTTATCTCGGGATACACGGTTTACTTCCCTTCCGAAGGAAGAGCTCACATTTTGCGAGTTTGTCGGGAGTGGGATGCGATTCCATGTCCACGGCGGGATAGTCACGTACTTTAACCATCACACCAGGTCCGCTCCACTTTCTGAAAATCTTTAGCGGAAAACCTGGATAAATTTTCAGTCAATTTCTCCACAAATTCCTACTGAAATTTTCTCTAGGATCCTATGGATATTATCAGGAGTTCACCATGGATTCATGCTTATTTCAGCAAGCAAATTATTTGACTCAAAAAAGTAAAACTGAAAATCTTCAATAATCTGTCCAAAATTCATGCTACATTTTCTCTGACACAATGTTTCAACAATTCTGTTTTTCTTCGATTTGAGTAAGTCGTAAGCTGTCGAAGTATAATCAAACTCAAGAGTTTTAAAAATACCTCTAAATTAAAAAAAATGTTTTTTTTTTTCAAAAAAATTTAAACAGAAAAAAAAACAAACACATTTAGCAAGAACATTTTAAGTCTGCAATTTATAGAGTTATGGAGTTCCTCTAGCATTCAATCGAAGATTTTCTTCAGGATTTCCGGTAGTTTTTATAGGCAATTGCACAAAAATATATTATTGAATTTTGGAGGCAAAATTCAGAATTTTACTATATAGCTGGATGAATAGTTGCAGTCTTTCTCAAAAGAATTACAACATATCACATACAGCTGTATTCATAAAAATAGCAATGAAAGCCGTTTTCCATGCAAAATGGCCAACTTTGGCGTACTGTATCTTTGTTCTCCTATTAGCTATTGAGCTGAAAATTTGGCAGCAAACTACAAATATGGTGAATATTGTTATACAGTGATAGACATTCGTTTAGCCGTGGCCAACAAATTTTCAAAAAAGTGTCAGGAAACTAATACAAAAGATTTTATGATAACACTTTTTAATCGTAGTGATAGCCCGAGCAAAGTCCAACAACAAAATTACAGCAAATCGAAAACATGATTTGTATTCAGCAACAAATTGATATCATATTTTGATATCATTTTATCTTTACTTAATTTGAATTCAAATTTTGCTTTCGGTTTGATGTCATTTTGAATTAATGTAAATATTTAGTGTTATAATAGTTTTTAAATCTTTCAGTAAACTATGTGAAGTAATTCTAGGGATATATCATTAATGCAATTGCATTATTGCATTTAGTATTTGATATCAACCGAAAAACTCTACATTTAACGATTTTTCATTTTTCTTGCGCTGATAACAAAAACAGTTATCAATTTGCTATCATCGATAGCAGGAATGGTTTTCAATTTGCTGTCACAGGAACATTTTTCTGCTCTCATTTTTGATGTTTTAACCGTTAAAACGACCAAAACGACAACAACCTGAGTTACTAAATTTACAATATCACAACATCAAAATTAGTTTTCAATTTGCTATCAGACTTTGCTCGGGAGCATATCTAGAACTGTTTTATAAAAATGTGATACATCACACTTGCATATACACTGAAACAAAAACGAGGGTAAAAACCCTTCAAATGTTATTTTTTGCCTAGACATTCGTTTAGCCGAATTGTACAATTTTTGAAATTCCATAATAAAAAACTAGCAAATTTCGAAAAATATCCAACAAAATCATTTTGTATGGTGACCTGCATCATAGATCGACTTGTAAATCATGAACTAGATCGTTTTGGGAAGTGTTGCCATATTAATTTTACATGCATCTCATATTAATATGTCATAATACAGGTTGGACTCGATTATCCGGAGACTCGATTATTCGGAATCCGATTATCCGGAATTTTAGACTCGATTATCCGGAGTATTTTTATTGCGAATTTTTTTTTTTATTTCAATGATAAAATTTGACATAATTAAGTATTATAACATAGTGCTGACACGATTTTGGAAGCCCTCGATTCCGTTTTCCTACGATTTTATCAGCTTTTTGACCCGATTATGTTAGCCTCTTTAAACGAGAAAATTAAAATATTTTACACTCAACATTAACATTTTACAACTCCAGTATTTTACAGTGCATCTCAAATTTAGTACAGTTGATAATTTTTGGCGTCATATACAAATTACGTAACAAAAAAACGCTAAGTGTTCCATCTGTTTTCAAAACATGCCGTGAATCATCCAGGAAATTTTCCAAGAATGATAACTGTTTCTGGGATTTCTCTAAATTTTCCTTCAAGGGAAAATTTTTCAGAGATTTATTTCCTTTTGCTTGGTATTTTTCCAAGAATTCCTCCTGAGACTTCTTTGGGAATTTCTGCTGAGATTCCTCAAGCAATCTTTGCTGGAATTCCGCCAGATATTTCCCGAGGAAATTTTACGAAAACTTTTCCGGGTAATTCTTGTTGGGATTCCATCAGGATACTATCCTGGAATTCTGCCATGGATTTTTTTAGTTGTACTTTAAATAAACACAGGTGGATTTACAGTTTTTATCTAGGTATTATTTATGGGATTCTTATGGGGCTTTCTCCAGGTATTTCTTAAAGTTTCCTCCGAAATATTCTGTTGATATTCCACCAGAAGCCCTTGAGGATTTATTTAGGTATTCATGCAGAAATTTATCCTAGGATTTGTTGTGAAACGATCTTTGCCGAGAGAAACAAGCAGGGATCGGTCCGGCCAGCAACATAAAGACACCACAAACAAATACATGAACTAAGTGTGCAACCCTTTATTACCTCATGCTTGATTGCTACCTTCCTGCCCTAGCTCATCCTAACTTCTAATCTCTTCCATCTTCTTCAACGTCACTTTCTTCTTCATTCTGTTTCTTCTTCTTTAGCGGTACTCACGCGCTTTCCTGGGTGCACCCATGATGTCTTCCGCTCCTTTTGTCGTTTTGTCCGCTGCTGAGACGGGCTAGATCAGCCGTAGGCTCACTGGCCGACTGACGGAATCGGACGGACGGAGTCGCGTCCTCTTGGCTCCTTCTTCCCACAGACGGCTGCTGTCGTGACCAGGGATTTCGAGGGATGGTTTCCAGGCTCCTCTCTTCTGATTCCGGATCCAGCAGACCCCTCGCCCGGTGAAAACCCTTCCGGCGTTGGATGCCGAATCGCTTGAGATCCAATACGGGGCACTGGCAGCTGTTCTGAATTGTAGGCTGTGAATAAAAAAGCCCTAGCACGTTTTCGAATTAGGATCGAGGTACTCTTCAAACGCCTAGGTGGTGTACTTACTCCTCTTCTGGAAGGCTTTTTACTCGGCTTCTGAGATACACCGTAGGCCAATCCGGCGAGCGATGTCGTCAGTCTGGAGATGTTTGTTTGGTGATCTGTGAGGAAAATGCTTGGTTAGCTCACATCACGTACTGCGAGAATTATGACTCACCCACTACTGTTCGATCTAGAACGGGTTCTCGGCGTGCTTCATCTGCGAATCTGGAAGAATCGACCTGTCGCTGCCCGATTCGCCGCGTGAGAAATGCGTGACCTCCACACGGGGCGTTTGCTCGCTCCAACCTCCACCAGCTCGAACGAAAATCGTGCCTTCAACTCAAGAAAATAATATTGGGTCATTACTCCTTTCGAGACGGCCAATAAACTGACTCACCCCAAAACAGATTCAACGGTGACGCGGATCGAATAACACCTGGTTTGACGCTGTTGCAAATCTTCCCGCAGGTGGTCCACGCAATGGCTCGTCGATGGACGATTGTGATCGCTGGAGTTTTCGTGTGGAATCAGCCGTCTGTCACCTGGAGCAAAGGAATAACTGCATGTCGTATTTTCATCTCGCTGCTGATTCGACTCACCTTCAATTTCCTTCTTGCTTCCTTCGTTGCGGATTTTTGAGCCAAGTATTTCCCGGCGGCAATCTTTCGTGTCAAGATGAACACCACACGATGTACTCCGGACGGCAACTCGATCACTTCTCCCTCACTCGTCGATGCAGTGCCCGTATACTTTCGGACTCGCTGTTGGGTGTGTTTGTGTGTCAAAGCGAGCGGAAGTAGCGGGATGGTTGGATCGGCAAGCAATTTTCGAGCACTGTATTTGTTTTCAAGGCAGCGCTCTTCGCAGCCTTGGTGCCCCACGAGTTTTCGTATTTATGTTTCAACTTTGTACTTTAAGGAATGCACACATATCAAAATTTGCTCAAGAATAACTCAAAACGTAACAGATTCTTTCAGGAATTCCTCCAGATATTTTTCTTCATTATTTTCTACACGATTTTTTGCATGGGTTTCTTCAGAAATTCTCCCGGATATTCCCAAGAATTCTCCAGGAAGTTTTAAATTAGGCTTGTCCAATTTTTCAAAAAAGTTCTCTGATTCTCAAGTCCACCTCCATATTTTAATTCGCATTCAAAAAGAAGTAACTGATCAAAGCTTCAGCCAAATCCATTGAAATTAAGAGGTCCAAAGCATGATTGCCCCCGAAAAGCTAGATTTTAGGACACATTAGGCTTTCACGAATTTAAATAATTTTCACTCAACTCCTACATCATTGATGCCAAAGAAGTAAATAACTAGCAAAAGCAGTTACTTATTTTTGGATGCCAGTCAAAATATGGAGGTGGACTTGAGAATCAGAGAACATTTTTTAAATTAGACAGGCCTATTCTACCTATATTCCTTCAGGAGTTTGATCAAAATGTTTGTTGGGTTGGCAACACTGCTCCCAGTATTGTGTGTATTATAGACACACGGAAGAGACTGTTTCTAGATTAGAACACTCTGAAAATCAACGCTGAATTCATCATACAATAGCCTCATTCACTTCAAAAGTTTTTTTTCTCGTCCCTCAACATTTTACACAAATCACACCCCTTTTCCTCAACCATGCCTTCTTTAGAGAACATCCATTAATTACGTTACGCCAGAATTGGAAATTTTATACGATTTTTTTCGTGACGTACTTGATGGATAGTCCCTTACTTGTACTTGTACTTAAACTTGTATAAAAAGTGTGACAAGGGTAAGCAGCAAAAAAAAGTTTTTTGGCGTAATTTATGAACGATCCCTTATTCGAATTTTTGGCTACACCACTGCTTCATTAAAATAAAATAACAAAAACATATATTTTCATAAGTTTTTGAATTTTGATTTTATTTTTATATGTGATTCGATTATCCGGAAAATTCGATTATCCGGAGCGAAATAAAAATCGATACTCCGGATAATCGAGTCCGACCTGTATTGTAAATGTTTCCAAATTGAGATTTGATGTAGTTATTTTTATCGGAAGTGTTTCAAAAGAATTTAATGAAAGTTCCATGGCGAGTGCAGGTTTAAAATTTACGAAATACAATGTTTTTATCAGAAAAAATAACGCAAACCACCAAAAAATCACGTATTTAAGTATTGTTTTGATGAAATATGAAACCATCATTGCATAAATCATAGGGTTTACTACTATTACGTCTTCTAATAGCTCCCAATATCTTCTATACTGTATTCTGACTGAAATAACATACATTGGACGGCTCACATTTCGAGAAATGGCGCCGAAAGTATTCAAATTTCTAGCATGAACTACTTGTTTCATAATTAAGACGTTCTTTTCAAATAAATTATGTTGAAAATGAATGTGGTTCAAAAATTAGACTAATTTATAATATATTTCTTCAGAGTGAATGAAATAAACCAATTGTTTGACCATATCTTGCATTTTTGTATGAACATCTACTTTTAGATAAACAGGGTACAAAAATTCTGACAATTCTTGCAGTCATTTCACTTAGCAGTCTTCTAACTTATTCAGTAATGCTAGTATCAAACAAGTATACTTTACAGGCATTAGGGCACGTCTTTATTTAAACGCAGAACTATTTATATTAGCTTTTATCAATTCCATTTTAAGGTCTAACCAACCAAAAACCAATATACTTAATTTTTGCATGACGTTTTATGCAATAATTTGAACATTTTCAACAATTATGCTGTGTCATATTTTCAAAACTGCTAGTCTAGCTTACGTTTGAGTGTTTAAAGAAATCATTTTTCTTAAATAAATTTGTTTATCATCGCTTCTCCTTATCGGGACATTTTTTTTACAATATTTCTCTGTATTTCACAAATAAATAAACTTTTAAGGTCAATTATCTTGCTAACTCGTTAAACAATATGTAAAATTGACACGGACACGTTTAGTACTTCCAGTGAGCTATTCGCTCTTTGAAGGAAGCACGACACTAGACAACGGACTAGCATGCAACGCCCAGTGGCGCAGCCGAAAACTTTTCCTGACAGCTGCGGCGGGAATCGAACCCGCGCTCCTAGCACGATGCGACTAAATGCTTGGTGACACTAGCCGCACGGCCACGAAGCCACACCAAATTGATTAAAATAATAGCAGTGTTTGTTTTATTTTTTTTTTTCAACAAACATTTTTAAAATTTTTAAATTAAAACATTAACACGCAATCAAGGCGGACACTGTTCGAATAGCGTGCGAAAATATTTCTTGCTTCTTCAAGGTAAAGGTACATTTCAATTTATTAACACTGCTATTGTTTTGAACGATTTCACACAGTGTTTAACTTTTTCTTACGAGTTTCGAAAATTCGCAGATTTTGTTATAACAATATTCACCATATTTGTAGTTCGCTGTCAAATTTTAAGCTCAATCGCTCATAGTAGAACAAAGTTACAGCATGTCAAAGTTGGTTATTTTGTATGAAAAACGGCTTTCGCTGCTATTTTTTTGAACACAGTTGTACTTCCAGTAAACAGTAATTTGAAGTTCTTATGACAAAAATCACTACTTTTTTTTTCTTGCTTCACCTGTTTTTCGTGAAGTGAAATTTTGTGGGGGCCCCTAAAATGTGGGTGCCCGGGGCCCTGGCCCCCCTTCCCCCCGTAAATCCGGCACTGCGCATAGCTGTTGCCTGTGTGAGGAATTCGTTGAAGGCAGGACGACAGCAGCCAGCTACTCGCATTTTACGACCAATCATAAAATCATTATTTCGTTGACATGATTACTTTTTAGCACTAGAATGGCTACATTATCAGTGAGCAAACATGTTCATGTGTTTATATTTGCATGAGAAGGCGGTTTTCCAACCATTCATTATACATGGATTGAAAAATAGTTCGTTGTCTTATTATTATTTCGCATAGTTTTGTTCCAGAGTAATGGCTCTAGCTAAAGAATAGAAGGCTTCAAGAAGTTTTTAAAGGAGGATTAGCCAGATGGAATGCACTTGAGTAAACGAAGCACAAACTTTTAATAAAATATGTTGATGTTATGGGTTGAAAATAACTTCAAATATGCCCTAAAACTTGATAAAAACAACTACAAATGTTCCATGAATTGGTCATGCTGTGATAAAACTTCCATAAAAATAATCAAATCTAAAAGGAATTGTTATTGTTACTTGGATGATGATTTCTTCCGCGCTTCGGTGATCCCGTCTAGGTTCTTCACATTAAAGTCGCCTCCGCTGTAAGAGCCGTCACCTCAACCTCTTGTTACGCATTTAACCCGCACGAGTACATCTAATACTGCGAACGTGTTATTCCAAAATATAGGCTATACAGTGACATTCTGAAGAGGAAGATCCGAGCCTACATGAACGCAATCATACACCATGCGGCACCCAAATCGACCAGCTTTACGTCGCTTCTGATCGCTTTCAAGATTTCTGAGTACTTAATCTTGATGACGAGAGCGTCACCCTTTCCACGCTTGGCAGCTGTCTTCCCACATTTCTTTGTATTTGTGTTTGCTGCTGTATCTCCTGTTTCTTCAACATTTTCTTCCGCACCAAAATGGTCCAGAAGCTTCCACTCCTTAGGCTGGAATGTTGGAAACACTTGTACGTAACGTACACTTGTGTGAAAGTATACATTCTAATAACAAATGCCTTGTTGCTGACTTCAAGCCTAAATGTCTTCAAACCACCAAGTTGATCAATCCACAATCCCAAACCTGAAGTGAACCCAAATAAAACATTTCCAAGCAATTTGACTTCATTGATTCGCTCTCGAAAATAAATCCAATCTCCGCATTTAAGCCCTTGAATAACATTTATTGCATAAAAGGTAACTAAGTCAAAGAACCTATCAACGGAAAATATCAACAATAAAATCGAAATCGTGAAGCATTCATGCATATCTAGGGTGACCGTACCTGCTATGCAGCAGTGGGCTCCTATAATCCGAACAAAGGGTTGAAGCTTAATCGCTTATTTTCGAATAAGATGAATTGTGAAGCATATGACTATCAACGACACTGTGACCCTACACGTTTTTCTATAAAACTTAGTCCCCGATAAAAGAGCTCCGGTAGCCAAAATACGTGCTGTTGCATTCGGAAGGTAGACGACGCACGAAATAAAAATCTTCTCGAGGACTTTTGTACGTACACCCATCAGAACCCACCCACCACAAGAAAGGAAAACGCACGTCGGTAAGCTATTGCAGAGAAAGAATCCCATTGATTTATTGCAGTTTCCGCTGCTAGCATTGGCTCACCACCATCGCTTTCCATTGACTGGAAGGGGGAAAGGTCGCGCGTTGTGATCGTCAGTGACGTGTGCAGAGATTTTATTTTAACGAAAAAAGGTGGTTTAGTCCATTTAGAGCTAATTGTATTTTAATTAGTTTTGTTCCGTGTAAAATTTGGACAATTTTTGGTTTGGCAATCTAGGCGTATCTGAATGGCTTTCAGCTCGATTTCGATCACGCCTCTGGTCCAAAGATGGTGGCCATTCCCATTGTGGAAATACAAAAAAAAAACAAAAACTCTAAGCACATAAAGTGAATGAGAATTTGGCGAATGCGCAACTTTTTTTTCCAACGCTTGCTGGCTTTCACCAACTGCATCGGAGTTTGCCGTCCGCGATCGACCTATGAAGTGGTTATAACCACTTTTTAAAATGCCATGCTCATCGCCGTATTCGACTCCAGCTGGCGGCGGCGGTGCTTCCTTCCGAGTGAGCGTTCCTCGTTCTATTGTGACTTTGAGGTAGCATTCGCACCGGCCGCCCCATCAGGTGGAAAGAATTTACCCCTTTTTCCGTATTCTTTAAACAAAGAACTTTTACGAGTGGTGGAATGCATATTGCAGCATCTATGCGCTCGTCCATAGCCCACGGGTTACCCTCAGCAGCCGTCAAGTGCAAGTTTGTTCAGTTACACACAATAGGGAGAAATGTTAGCACCTCATCGAAAGTATGCCAAATGGTGGTCTCTCGAATGGGTCCATACAACATGTCGAATATATGTGATATCGTTGCGGAGTTTTTGAGAAAACTCATGGCAAGTTCACCCCGACAGTTTCTCCTCAACGTTGGTCTGCTTCGGACGCAGCAGCAGTTTGCTCCCAATAGCTTGCAGTCGATCAGTAACCTTTTGTTCGGGACGGCTTTTGTCCGTGTGGTTTACACGTTCGGTTAGGTGCAAATATTTGGTACTGCTTACTATGGAAGCAATATCGAACACAGTGCAATTTAAGTTCCCCATCGGCGCTCCACAGCCATCATGGGAAGAAATAGCTGGTTTCACGAAACGGTTGCACTCGGACTTGCTGCAAATGGAGGCAGTATACAGGCTGCCAGGAAGGTGTCTTTGTATCAAGTACAAAACACAAGGAGTCATGCAGAATATGCTAGATCGTCAGGAGGAATCAATCAAATTCCTTTACAACAACGGAAAGAGCGTGGATGTACGCTTATCCATTGCGGGCAGGAACAGTACCTACGTGCGCGTATTCGACATCGCCCCGGAGGTGCCAGATAATGATTTAATGGTGATATTCGGTGCTTATGGCAAAGTGGAAAGCGTTATTCGGGAGAAATTTCCTGTCGGACTGGGCCTTGATCACTTACACACAGGTATCCGTGGAGTGTATCTAGAAATAGAAAAAGAGATTCCCCCAACTCTGCAAATCAGTGGCTGGAAAGCACGGATTTTTTACGAAGGTCTTAAGGACAAATGTTTCTCGTGTGGCTTGGAAGGACACTATAAAGATGCTTGCCCACAACGGACGATCAAGAAAACCAAGAATAAGAAGAAAGGAGGAGCGGTTTCTTATGCTGGAGTCGTTGAATCTGGGGCGTCGGAGATGTTCGACGAAGTGGAAATTATTGAAGAGGACACGGTTGAAGATGTCATTGAGCACACCGTAGCAGCTGAAATACGAAAAATGGAAATGCAACGGAAAGAAGAGGAAGCAGAAGCAGAACGGCAAAGACAAGAAAGGGTAATGACTGGTCTAGCAAAAATTTCGAACGCGTTCCAGGCGGCCGTGGTCCGGCATGAAGCAAATGAACGTAGGAAAGAATTTGCAGCGACGGGATCAACTTCTACTGAGATGCTGCGCCCGAAGAAGACGGCGAGAAAAAGTTAGTCTAATAAGATTATTCTGTTGTAAAATAAAACTTCTTTCTTACAATTACGGAATTCGGCTCCGTAAAGTGCCAAGCACGCATGAGCCTAACAAATAAACGAACTAAAAAAAAAAAAAAGTTCACCCCGAGATGTTTTGTAATACTTTTCGAGACTGTTCTTATTCTTCTTGGCGTAATATCCCAGCTAGCCGGGGCCCGTAGCGCAGTGGCTGCGCGTTCGCTTCATATGCGGATGGTCATTAGCGTGGGACACAAAAATACATTTTACTCCTGTACACTTTTTGAGTTCCATTTTGGCCCCACATCAACTGTGCAAAATTTCAGATCGATCGAAGGAACTATATTTTTGCGCCAGCCGTTTTAAGTTTTCATACAATTTACTATGGGGAAACCCATTTTTTTTTCAAAGAAAAATCGCCACAGGTTGTCCCTTAACCTCTAGAAATATATCGATGAATGATTTCTGTTGGAAATTTTACGAAGAACAAATCTTCTGAAGACTGCAAAGCGATCTGAGGCATGTGGTAAAAGTTATTGACTTAAGGCTTAAGACTTAAGGCTTAATAACTTTTTCCGGGCTTTGCGGTCTTCGGAGGTCTGATTCCTCGAGAAGTTATCTACAGAAATCATTCAACGATTTATTTTTAGGGATCAATGGGTAACCTCAAGCGATTTTTCTTTGAAGAAGTAAACTTTCCCCATAGTAAATCGTATGAAAAACTAAGAATGGCGGGCGCTAAAATATAGTTTCTTCGATCGATCTGAAATTTTGCACAGTTGATATGGGACCAAAATGAAACTCTAAAAGTATACAGGAGATAGAGTTTTTCCATTTTTTCTATTTTCCCATATTAACCGTGTACCAGGCTAATGGTGATGGGTTCGATCCCAGCCCCGGCACTTCGTCAGTTGCTCTTCCCCCCGAGAGCGGCTGGCACTTGACCCTCTTCTGAGCACTCATAGCTCAAACGGACCCGGATAATTAGATATCGGCGAACGGCAATCCATAATGAACGACCCCCAATCGGACTGGAAAAGGAAGAACAGCCACACATCATTTCATCATCGTGCTCATCATTCTACCAAGGACAGGGTAGAAAAGTGGAAGCAGCACAAAGGCAAACCAGTGTGACATAGTAGAATCAGAATATATGTAATAGAATATTATATGTATATACTTGTGTATATATAATACAGCGCCTAAATGTAATATATTTAAGCGCTGTACAAAGTGTAAGTGCAGCCGCTAATTGGAATCGCTCACGTAGTGCCCTAGTGGAAAAAAGAGCTGTAAAAAAGGCTAAGTGGTTAAGAATTAAAATAAAATATATATCCCAGCTAGGATAAAGCCTGCATCTCGTCTACCTATGTTCTATGAGCGCTTCTGCAGTTCAGATTCTTCTGGCAATTGCCGAAATAGCGTGACCAAAGTTTCATGGCATCATTAAAATAAATAGTCCACAGCGTGTCCGGATGACCGCACCCTTATAGTTGTCTCTTGGCGACAAAAAAAAAAGAATAGTCTACAGCGTGTCCGGATGACCGCACCCTTATTGTCTCTTAGCGACTAAAACAAGAATAGTTCACAGCGTGTTCGGATGACCACAACCTTCAAATTGTCTTTTGACGACAAAAAAATCTTTTAGCGACTGTAAAATTAAAACTTTACGTGCGTCCAGATCTCTGTGCGTTAGCACTTAATAGTGACAATAAGAACAGTTTTCACTACATCTGAAAGTGCACAACTTTGATTCAACAAGAGTTTTTGATACAGATCAATTGTTGTTTTTTTGTTTTGTGGTCAGTTGCGGCGTGTAAGATACTGTCGCGTGTCCTGTTCAACAGACTGATAAGACTGAAGAAGTCCTTCGTCGATTAATTCCAGGCTAATTTGGTCGATCAACGACAAATCAAATGTTTAACCAGCGTTTGATCTTAGATAAATTTCGGAAGTATAACTTGCATACTCACTACCCGTTCTTTGATTTGCACTACTCCGGCTTTGAGGACGATATGGATCTCATCGGTATCGATCGCAGGATAGAACAGGAAGCTTATGCTCCTCTGAAGAGGGAGACAGTGAGGGTAGGTTTGACGACCAATTCTACCAAGAGGACGTACATGATTTCGGGTAGAGGCAGTAGTAGGCCTAATAGGGTTAGTATTGAGGTAGTGATTGATGGGAATATGTTTGAAGTTATTGAAGAATTTGTTTATCTTGGAACACTTATGACATGTGCGAATGATGTTTTCCCGTGAAGCTGTAAGGCGTATGCAGTTGCGAATATGGCCTTTTACAGATTGAGTTACCAGCTTAGATCCCAAAACTTGCACACGCAAACGAAATTCGCCGAATGCAGAGTACTACGGACACTTTTCGGGGGAAAAAACAAGAAAATGTTGTGATGAACAGACTCAAAAATGAAGTGCATAAAGAAGCGAATTTTATTAATCTTACAAAAAAAACGGTAGATTTCAGTGAGCTGGACACGTAGTGCGATTGTCTATCACAGAGAGCTTCTTCATTAAACGACTTATTGCTATGAGTACTACCCGTTCATTAGTTGGTCTATACCACCTCTGATGGAAAAGGTTGTAGGATACAATTTTGGTGAATCCAGGGAAGTCGTTTGAAATAATTGTTGTAGGGAAATGAATGTGAAACCGGGTAGAAATATGTCAGTGCTTTGGTGCTCTCGAACAGAAGGATTTATCAATCAGGTTAGCGTATAAAATGTTCCATCTACAAGTTAGAGCCAGCGAGTGCCAAGAGTTGAAAATTTTCACACCTTCACCATAGTTTACACCTCTTCGTTGTTTAATCATAATTTTTTGAAAGGACTTTTATACAATACGAACAGAAGGATTTATCAATCAGGTTAGCGTATAAAGTGTTCCATCTACAAGTTAGAGCCAGCGAGTGCCAAGAGTTGAAAATTTTCACACCTTCACCATAGTTTACACCTCTTCGTTGTTTAGTCATAATTTTTTTTGAAAGGACTTTTATACAATAATGCAATCCTATTATTTGTCATGGAAGATGGCCAGTTAAAAAACAGCAACGTTTTCTTCAAAAAAAAAAAAACCCAAATTAATCCACCTAGTGGTGATAGTGTCTTTCTCGTCGAACATGTTCTCACAATCTTTCCGGTAACGTAAGTCAAAGTGTTTCTGAATCCGAATATTTTTATATAAAAGCAAGCATTTTTTCGGACATCTTTGAATTGACTTAAAACTCATTGATTGCACATAGTCCGACATTATGTTCAACGTATAAGCAGGGCTGAAAAATATCTGACTTCTCAGTTAACTGCTTGAGCACTTTGTTGAGCACCTTCACTAACACTGGAGGCTGATCAATATCAAGACGATACTAACAAGCTAAGCTATAACTCTTTACACAATCACAAATCACAATTTTTTTTCTGAACAATTGGGCTGTATCTTATTGACCGTTGAAAACAAGAGCGATAGGTAGTGAGTATAGTGTGACGTCTGTGTGTATGTGGGTTTAATTTGTAAGATTTTGTTCTCTTACACATATTTATCGCTTGCATTGGTTTTATTTACTTTCGTAGTTCCGGCGAAGCGCTGGTTGTGCAACCCAACCGGTAGTCTGTAATGTGGTGTGAGCCTATTTTCTAGTTAACTGTTCCTCGGGTTATTCAAAAAAAACCGTGATGTAATATGATACATGATACATTTGGTTACTTTCGATGCGGTACCGGAACAGGTTCCGGAGCATACCGGGTCTCCCAAATATAGTCTGAGACTATTTCATTGCTAACGTTCATTAGGTTACCCAAAAAACACGATTTGATTTATCTCATGCATGGGTGGGTATAGATCACTTTTACATTTGGCCACTTCCAGTGGGACACCCAGAACTGGTTTCGGGACACTACCGGTTGTCTAAAATATGGTCTGAGGCTATGTTCTTACGAATCGATCATCGTGTATTCAAAAAAGCTGCTATTTGATGTACTATCAAACACTTATTTGTGCATTTCGCCAGTTCCGGCGAGACACTCGAAAGTGGTTCCGGTACACTACCGGTAGTCTTAAAGTGGCCTGAGACTTTTCTTGTTGACCGTTCTGCGCGTCATCTAAAAAGCCGATATTTAATGCGCGGTGTGCATGCGTTTGGTTCCGTTCTACATTTGACCACTTCCGGCGGAGCACCTGGAACCGGTTTCGGCACACTATTGGTTTTCCAAAGTGTGGTCTATGATTGTTTCTCTTGTGAACCGTTCATCAGGTTACCAAAACAGCTTTTTATGGGGTTGGCTCTCCTTTACATTTGACCACTTCCGATGGGGCACCCTTAATCGGTGAGGAATACTACCGGTTGTTCCAAATATGGCCGGAAACTTTTTTTTGCCAAATCAAGATACCTAAAAATCCGCGATTTGATTTGTCGCATGGGTTTGGCTCACTTTTTTGTTTGGCCATTTCCGGCGTGACACCCGGAACCGGTTCCGGATCACTACCGGTTCAGATACATATGGTCTGAGAATATTTTCCTGCTGACTGTTCATCAGGATATCAAAACAGCCACTATTTGATATGTCGCATGTATGGGTTTGGTTAACTTTGAAACTTGGCCACTTCTGGCGGGACATCTGGAACCGGTTTCGGAACACTACTGGTTCCGATATGTTCTGAGAATGCTTTCCTGCATACTGTTCATCAGGTTATCGAAAAAGCCGCGGTTTGATATGTCACATGCATGGTTTTAGTTCAATTTTATATTTGGCCACTTCCGGCGGGACACCCGGAACCGGTTCCGGAACACAACCGGTTCAAATATGGTCTGAGAATATTTTCCTGCTTGGCTTTCATCAGGATGTCAAAACAGCCACTATTTGATATTTCGCATGCATGGGTTTGATTAACTTTTATACTTGGCCACCTCCAGCGGGACATCTGGAACCGGTTCCGGAATACTACCGGTTCCGATATGGTCTGAATGTATTCCTTCTTACTGTTCATCAGGGTATCGAAAAAGCTGCGGTTTGATATGCCGCATGCATGGGTTTAGTGCACTTTTATGTTTGGCCACTTCCGGTGGAACACCCGGAACCGGCTCCGGGACACTACCGGTTCAGATATGGTCTGAGACCATTTTTCTGCTTACCGTTCATCAAGTTATCGAAAATGCCGTAGTTTGATGTGTCGCATGGATGGGTTTGTAGCGTTTTCTTATCCGGCCCCTTCCTGGGGTACCGGTCCGGAACACCTAAATGGCCATAGCTCCGGAACGGCTGAACCGATCCTAACCATTTTCAATAGGAAACAATGGGACCACATTCCGCGTCGAATGAACCATCGGTCATTAAAATCGGTTGAGGTTTAGTTCAAAAAAGTGACGTGACCTTTTTTGTACACAGACATACATACTCACATACACACACACATACACACATACACATGCATACACACATACAGACATTTGCTCAATTCGTCGAACTGAGTTGATTAGTATATGTGATTCGACCCTCCGAGCTTTCTATCAAAAAGTCGTTTTTGGAGTGAACATATAGTCTTTCCAGTACACTTAGTGTACGAGAAAGGCAAAAACGTTTTATTCCTGGGAGGAGGGTTGATGTGTGACAGTAGATTCATGTCCACATATTGACCAGTGGTCAACGATGCACGGCACATCAAGTGATCCCACTAGGTATGGTTAATCCCAGCCAGCCGCAACGTCGTCACTCGTCCAGTAACGTCACGATGTGAAGTCAGATTGCATTCTGGTAGCTCCCGCTTGCTAGCAATAATTCTAAAGCGCACATACACCACACGGCGCGAACTATCTTCCGCTCTACTACTCAGTTACCTGAACGAGAAGGTCTGTCATGCCACTCAGCTGACCATTGCGTCGTTTCCCTGGACCGATTTTAACATCGTCAAGTAAAGGATTGCGTAAACACCGTCTCGATGGCAGGCAGACTTTCGTCGAGATCGAGATCAAGTATCTGTGAAAGAGTGCTGCAGCCATGTAGCGGTTGTCGAGAATCCTCCTGACGCCCTTTCTCGAGGTACATCAGCTGCTCAGCTCGATTACCAGTCCTTCTGGTTTACCGGGCCAGTTTGGTTGTACATTAGAATAACTAGCCACAGAAGTCCAATGTCGCGACTGTTCGTGTGATTAACATCTAGTTTGCCTCTTCCTTACGGCGTCACTAGTGGTACTAGAAGTGTCAAATAAACTTTGTTTACCAAAACAAAAGATCCTCTACAAGATGGACACTTAAAAATAGTCATTTATTACAATTAAAAATATTAAAATAATTAAATAGAACAAGTTATTACAGCGCCATTGGAGTTCTAGTGTATTTCTATTGATTGTACCAAGGTCGGAATTACTGGCCAGAGGACCCCGGAGTCACCGTCGATCAACTTGATCCAGCATCACCGGAAGAACGAAAGTCCGTAGCGTTATCGCTGCATGCAATCCCTCCCAGCGAAATCTTTACGCTGCGCTCGTGCCAATCGTTCGAAGTCCGTCTGGTAGTTTGTATACGTCGATAGAGCCACCATTTCGCAAAGAGTGAACGTCAATTTTAGACCAGGCACATCAACTCGCAGGAGTATGAGGACGTACTGCTGCTCCATTGTGTGCAGTTGTCTCAAGAGGAATGCTTCCCTCAGGAGATAGCAAGTTCATCTCAGATAAAAGATGTTTCCAAATTATCTGATTTGTATCCCAAGCTTCAAAATGGAGTACCCCGCCTTGGCGGCCGGCTTTGGAATTCCAGTCTTGGCTATAAACGCTTTGCCGTTAATTAAGGTCTTTTTTCGCTAGTTGGTACTAGAACCAAAAATTTTAACACACGAGATAGTACAACCGAGACTACACGCACCGGGGATAAAGAACTTGGGATAATTTTAGAACGAGTGTCATCAGCTAACCGAAGAAAGGAAGACCAAACGTAGTGTATGTTCAACGTATAATTTTCTACTCTCTAATGTATATTTACAGATTTGTCTGTTCTACAGCTTTGTGCATTGACTATAGTGGTCATTCGTGCTCTCTTTCATGCATGTTTATTGATTATGGGAATGAGAGAAAAGCAGGGCTGTTTGATTAATTTTAAATTCGAATAACCTAAATTCGAAATTGTACAGACTTTGGCCATCTCCAACATTCCGGCCGTCTTGAAACAGAACGTTTCAAATAATTCACTAATTACAAGTAATGCAGTATCTGCTTTCTGCGATGTACGGCTGGGTAGTTCACGGTTCCGGTGGGTGCCATTCCGCTAACACGGCAATTCAAGGAATCCGGGGCGTACCTCAGATGTAGTTGAGTCAGCTTCGTCAACCGGGAGCTAAGAAAAGGACCAGGTAGGTAAAGCGAGGATAAGTTTAAATATTGGACCTGCAATTACCTTTGCAAAAATACAGGTGCGCATTGAGCAAGTTCTCCCACTAGGGGTTGCTCTACCTGGTTTCTGTTATATCGCCCAACGAAATGGAAGCAATGCGATTCGAGCAACAGATTGTACAACTTCGTTGATCTTCGCTGTCCAAAGGGTCACCACATGGACGATACCGTCCTTTCCGGGGTGGAGGTTGGTGATCTTCCTCAGCGTCCAGTTTTCTGGCTTTCAGTATTTTCCTTCCAGTTTAGTTTGGGGATCTCTTGCTTATTACTTCCGACGAGGAATTGTCCTGGCGTCTTGATTTGTGCCAATCATTGTTAGAAGATCCTCATAGATTAAGATGACGTTGCCGATGACCTTCAGCAGGTAAGTCTTTGCTGACTTAATGGCCACCTCCTAGATGTCTCCAAAGTGTGGCGCTCTAGGTGGAATGAACTTCCCGGTGATTTTGTTCTCAGAGCAGAGTCGAAGATTTGCTGGCGATTGCACTATAGGATATCAGGCGGACAAAATCAGAAAAGTGACTTCCACCAATGCTTGTTCTGAAATTTCCTATCAATAATAAACATATAAACTAAGAGAAATCTAGAATTTCAAGTTTCTAGCTGATGTAGTTACAAAGATATTGAGTATCAAAGTTGAATAAAGCAAAAAAATGTAATTTTCGCAATAATTTCATAATTTCAAATCGATAATTTTTAATTAATATCATCATTATCTTTTGGTTTCAATACATCATTGGTAAGGTAATTAAGCAAGCTTTCCAACGAACACTTGGGTTTGTGAAATAGTTGAACAATTGTAAGAAAAAAAGGTACAAGAAGAAGAAGAAGCTGAAAAAGGCATGAGATAAAGATTTTGTTAATCGGCATCTTTTTTTTTTTCCAAACATTCCCAGGCTCAAAAGCAGCTTATGGTCAAGCTTTAGATCTACACTAATGATTTTGGAATTCATTTTGAATGTAACTACACAAGAGATTTGATCATTCTAAGCACAAAAAAAAAACAAAATAAAAACATAAAAAAATTAAACAAATTCAAACATTATATATATTATCAGTTATTTGACCATATTGAAAATACGCCCTTTTCAAAACTTGATCGTGATGTTTAAAAATGTTCATAAACAATATATTTTAATCGAACCAACTACAGAATTCCAACAAATCCTCGAAAATATGACGAACATATTTTTGTCCGCCTGCTTGTAAGGGAATCCCCCATAGTGGATCGGCGGTTTCTACCTGCAGAAAACAGTAGACTCCATTGAGTGCATGTGACGCACCCTTGACGGTAGTGGCGTTGAGGGAATGGAATTCGACGATCCTTACATGGCGGGCGAAGAGCCGACGGATAGCAGCTAGAAACAATGATGCTGTCAAATTGCTAACCAATTCGATGTGGACAACCTTGGTTGAAATGTTCACGAAAATGGTGACGTAAGTCCAAGAAAATAACCACGTGGTCCAAGAACTACTCGCAAATGTTTCATGCTTTGCCAAACGAGAGAGAAGATATTCAGCGGGTTGAAGTTCAGCGGTAATGAGTGGCGAAACACATAAAATCTTCGATCGCTTGCTGATGCTTAGTGCAACGGTGTCCGATCCGGAACGGCACAGCTGTGAGCGCTTTTTCAAACGGTGCAGATGGCGACTTCAGAATGCTACCACTAGACGTAGCTTGTTGTAGCGAGAAGACCAAATCTTCACAGAATGTAGCTTGCATGGCGGCAATCGTCACGACTGGAGTTGTGTCGGATTTAGTGGAAGAGTTTGCAGAGTTTGGAGTTTCATCGCGAGTCACTGAGTGGTCTATAAGCACTCAGCTTGTGCTACACTCGACGAGTATAACACATCGTGAAGCGACATGCTCGGAAACGCTTACCAGTGCTATTCATTCGCTTTTGCGCTATTCATTCTCTTGCCCAGTTCAATACGAGAGCGCAATCAACGACGACGACGCTAATGGAAGTGATGCATTCGGCAAGAATACTTTATTGTCATAACTCTTGATTAAATGTGTTAACTTATGATGAATATAATGCCTGGTTTACATTGTTCAACTGAAACGAACATTTCACTTGCTAACTTCTCAAAGATGTTCAATGCAATGGAATGATGTGTTTAGACTGAGCAAATGACTTGAGTGTTCACTTGAATGCTCCTAAATTCAGTTGAAGCAAGTGTTTAAACTGTTCAACTCGTGCGGAGCGTAAGCAAACTGAATTGAATTAATCTCACTGACAGATGACTAGAATTCAGCTCACATGAATCGCGGGTTTAGACGGGGCAAGTGAGACGATTCGTTTGACTTGAATGAAAAAGTTCAACATGTTCAACTTTCGTTCAAGTCAAGTGAGTTGCTCATGTGAGATGAAGGGTGGTGTTTACACGTTCAATTCGCATTCAATTGGGCATTTTCCATTGACTTGAATCAAGTCACTTGCACTGTCTAAACCAGGCATAACGTATGTTTACAGTTGTTTCAAGCCAACGATGTGAAAGTGTTACACTTAGCGATGCCTACTCATCACTGCAGCTTGTCTATATTGGAGTATCTGCTTTGTATTCCTTCGTGAACCATGCGACTCGACGAGAGAACGTAGACACGCTTGGGAATTGAAACAGAACCAACAAAAAGGGAGAAAAACTGCCGAGTGGCTCACTTATCACTTCGGCTGCCAAATACTGAGTCTTTGCTTCATCGATGATGATCTTGAATAAGCAGTCCAGCGCCAGGGTCAGCCAGGATGACTCTTGCCACCAGCGAGACGAGTTAAAGATACCTGCTGGGTTGAGTCCGCGAGAAATGCCGTCTTCAGGATTCTCGGAGCCAGCGATGTGCTTCCTCCAGTGGTCGATGCATGTGGTGTTGTGAACGTCAAACACTCTATTAGCGTCGAATGTCTTCCAGCGAGTTGGAGAAGCGGTGCTGGAATCTGACTAGAAATAGGCGAGAGGGATGATCTGCAAGGATGCTTCGACCTTCTTGCAGAGCTGCGTTGCCAAAAGTGCAGCACAGAGTTCTAGTCTGGGCGATGGTATGGTGTGTAGACAGCGAAGCAACCTTTGACTTCGACGTCAGGAGGCGAACTTGAATGCCGTCCGCCGACTCCGTGCTAACAAATTAGCAGACTCCATACTCAACGAAAGATTCATCGGCGAAGAAATGAAGCTGAATACTGTCTCTGTCGGGAGAAACCACCAGACGAGGAACTGGAATTTCGGAGAGGATAGATAGCGTAGTGTGGGAAAGCTTCTACTCCAGCTGATTTTTTTTTCGGATGACGGAGAATCCCACTCGCAGGAGACACTGTCCTGCTTCAACTCCATAGACATAGCATAATGAGCTTTGCCTTCGCGATAACTGAACCTAGCAGGCCCAGAGGGTCGAAAATCTGAGCGATGCACGACATCACTTTGCGCTTGGTTAGGATGACAGCGAGATTACCTGCTCATCCTGCACGTCGTGAAGCGACTGAGTCACTTTATAGGTCCTGCAGCACTTCCTGAGCGTTCGACAGTTCCGTTTGGCGATCTGCTGGAAAGTTCTCGTTGCAATATACGGTGCGCTTGCGTTGCCGTATTTGACAGTTGTCAGCTCGTACGTCTCGATGGTATCGGATGGACTGGTGCGATGGCGTACATCTTTTCCACATCTGCTGCGACAGCGATGATTCACGTGCGGAACCTTAAGTAGATGGAGTAGAGATCCTGTTAGACAACCGGCCTAACTAGGAGCGTGTCGTTTAAAGAGTAGCCGGACGAGGTCCTGCATGACGCGTCGAAGTCGTAGTCGTGCTCGATTCCTTGAATACGACGTGGTGTGGCATGTAGCAGTGTGGAACTCGATCAGCAGGATCCGTTACTTTCTGCATGTGGCCAAGGTGTAGGTATCCGTGAACCGATCGTATGAGCCCTTGGTTGTAAGATCTTTTCCAACACGGCGTTCCAGGCTCAAAAAGCGTCGGTCGGCGATTGACCTAGATTCTTCCAGAGACCTTTCAGAATTTTCGGTCCTTGTCCTTGGGAAGCGAACGATATACCTTCTTGTCTACCTGAACTGGACTCAATGTAATTGTTTTCATGTCCCAGAATTTTCGTGGAGCGGTTGCCAGTCGATCATCAGCAGTAGAGATGTAGCAGAATACAAGTGGAATACGGGACATTCGCCCAGATAAATTTTCCGTCCCGTGTGGAGTTCCCGGTAGGAACGAATGACTACTTCAACACTTCCGGGAACACTCAACTTCGGATCTACAGACCGTACGTACATTGGATAACTTGCATGTCGAGACTGGAATTGTTGGTAGATCCGACGATGGCCGCTACAGTACCAAAAACTGACATTCCTAGGACGGATACATCCACTGTAGAACGATGACAGCTAAGATTTTTGGCCAGCGGTTTCGATATGAAATTCGACATCGATGCCAAATCGAGGAGAACTCCAGCCTTGTGCGTGTTGCCGTGATCATCGACGATGATGATAACAACCGTTTCCAGAAGTGTCATGGTGTATACAGTTTGGACTGCCATGCTGACTTGATGGGAACCCGAAGCATCCACAGATTTTGAAGTGGATGGAAGTGTTTGTTGAACCAATGTAATGGAGTCGCTAGAATAACAGGCTTCGATGACACGGTTGGTTCACCTGAAACTGTTCCGGTCTCCTGAAACATCCACCTTCCGAAGTCGAACAGCGCAAGATATATTCCCAAATCTGAGGTATCTACATGCGTTGGTGAAGGTAGCTGTTCAAGCTCTGTGAAGGCAGAGGTAATTTAAATTAGAAGTTAGTAATTAATACCAGCCGCGATTGGAACTGTACTTTTCCCGCAAAATAATGGTGTTTTAGTTACACTGCGAAAGAAGCGTTTAATAGTGACGATATAACCAAGAAATTCCAAGATGCTTCTACGAGCGTAAACACGTTTTATTTACGATAAAAACAATTTTTGCACGTAACAGAAACGAAAAACCACTGTAATGAATACTCTTGCACTGCTGTTAACCGATTGTCGCAAAAACCATTCCCCAGCACCAAATGCCGAACAATACACAAAGCCAACTTGAAATGGCACCAACCAGAAGAGGTTCTTCGTACAAATGCGTTACCTTTCAAAGGGCAAATTTATTGCCATCTTCCGCAGCGTCTTCATACAGCTGAAAGCTGCGCTCTCCTCGAAGAAAGTCTATAGTTGTTTTTCTTTACCACTCTGCACAGTGTGTGCTGTGCCGTGCCACAGCCAGCCAGGCATGGCTATTCTCAGTGCACTCCTCTACTATTAATGGTTATTCAAAGAAAATTGCAAAACAATGCACCATCATCATTGTGTCGTCGTCCTCTTCGCATCGCGCGCCACCACCGCTGACGGTCGCAAATGAAAAGCGCAAACGTGTAACTCACGGTGTGCGATAATTGAATGCTAAAGTTACAAGGTGCTTTTGCTGAAAACTTCCGATGCAGACGTCATCACGCGCCCTCCCTCAGCGAAGCGGGTAGGCTATCCACAAGGCCACGCGAAAAAGTTCGTCCTTTGTTGGGCCGCTATTATTCGGATTATTGTTTGCTGCAATGGGTTCGTAAATTTGTTGCTCGCGATGCAATCAGCTTACAACTATTAATTGAAAATGAAATGAGGGGGCCATTTCAAAGGGCTGAATATAACGAATTCAAATAGGGTCTGGGACCATTTGGGCAGGAGCACCTATTTTGGGCACTTGCTGCTATAACTCAGTCAATTTTCAACCGATTGACTTGATTTTTGGGACACGATGAGCTAGGCACAGTATCTAGCCATGTACAAAAATTCAAGTCAATCGATTTGAAATTGACTGAGTTGTAGCAGCAAGTGCCCAAAATAGGTGCTCCTGCCCAAATGGTCCCAGACCCTAGTTTATTTTTTCAGTTGGGAAGTTTCCTCGACTTCGTGGTTGTGGTGCATCATTGTGCTTGCCACACAGTATACAAGCGCATGCAGTGCTAAGCAATGAACGCTGCCTATTGACAGGACAGGCTACAGAATGATATGCGGAAATTTAACGAAGCTGTCAATGGCATGAGGTGGAAAATGGCGCCGTCTCCCGTCAGGTGTAATAACCGAGAAGGTATATTTCTAACACAATAAACTATGGTAGCCGACAGGTGGAGAGAGCGTTAGCGCTTCCAAAAGGTCTTCAGCCATGTCTTCAGCAGATTCCTTTTGAAATTTCTTCAGAATTTACTGTAGAATTTCTTTTAAAATTTCATTCAAAAGATCCTCCAGAAATTTCTCCGAGAATTCCTCCTTCCAAGGGTTTCCGGTTGTTTCCAAAGATTTTTTAGGAAATCCGTACGGAAATTCGTTCCAATCATCTACAGAAATGCTTTCAGCGATTCGGTCATGCAATCAATTCACCAGATTTCTTTAGATTTTTTTCTAAAGTTTCCTTCGGAAGTTCTTCCAGAGATTTCTCTAGAAATTTTCCTGGAAATTTCTTTCAAAATTTCCATGGAGATTCCTGCAGATATTTTAATGTTCAATGGATTGTCCGAGGATTTCTTTAAGAAGTAATCTATGGATTTTTTCCCAAAATTGCTCCATGGATTCCTTTAGAGCTAACTCCAAGAATTCGAGCTCACAAGCTACGAAGGTTTCCTTCGGAAACTCCTCCAAGAATTCATATGGGAGCATTTCCAAGCTTTTCTTCTTAAACTCCTCCGAGGATTTTTTTTTAATTCCTCAAGGAATTCCTTATGGTAATCCTTCGGGAATTATTCTCCGAAATTCTTTCAGATGTTTAAATAGGGGTTTCTTAGGAGTTCTTTACGAAGTTCTTCCATAATTTCTTTCAGTGTTAAGTCCAGAAAATCTTCCAGAGATGCCTCCAGAAATTCGTACAGGTATATTTTCAAGAAGTCCATCAGAACTTCAGGAATTGCTGAATGGATTGCACATTGCACTGTAGAGCCCCACAGGAGTGAGTACAACAATTTCTTAAGGGATTCTTCCGGAAAATCCTGCAGTAATTCCTCACGAGAATCCTTCAGTATTTTCTTTAGATATTCCTCTAAGGATAACACTAAGAATTTCCCCACGAGTTCAGTAAGAAATTTATTCTGCATTATTTCTTAGAAATTTCTACAGGATTTTGTTTAGAAATATGTCCAAAAATTACTCTGGGAGAGCTGTCGTAAAATCCTCCAAGAACTTTGCTAAGCGATTTTTTCAAGAATTTTTCGAAAATTACCTCAATAACCCTAAGAATTCCACCAAGGGTTTCCCGAGGGTTTCCAGGTCTATCATCTGGAAGTTCTTCATAAATTCCTCCTCGGATTGCTCCAAGAATTTCCCTGGGATTTCTTCAGATATTCCAGTAGAGATTCTTACAAAAACACTCCTTGAGATTTTTATAGGTATTAACTGAATTCCTGCTGGGAATCCTTCTGTCGTTTTTAAGGTATTCCTTCAATGATAAGAATTTATGGGTCTTCTTCAGGAATTTCAACAAGAGCTTTCTTCAAAAGTTCGTCCATGGAATTCTTCAGAAATATCTCTAAATATTTCTTCAAAAGCCGTTCAGGGATACCTTTGGAAATTTTCCAAAGGTTTCTCCGAAAATTCCTTCAGAAATTTCTTCAGTCTTCCCTGCAGAAATTCCAACAAGGATTTTTAAAAAATCTCTGAGGTGATTCTTTCAAAGTTTGTTGCTGGAATCATATCAGATATACCTCCGGGTTTCTTCACAAGCTTTCTAATAGATTGCACAAAAAATACTGGAAACTTGGAAAGCTCCCTGAAAGAGTATCTAATAAAATCCTGAAGGAAGCTTATCAACGTACTCCTGGTGATAGCTTTGCAGATTCCTGGATGAAATTCTTGTGTATTTTCTGGAGAGATTCCTAGACAAAAAATCATAAGCGATTTATCCAGGTATTTTTGGATAAATTACTGAAACCTCCATCCAGGATCCATTTAGGTAAAATCTATTTAGGTCCCTCCATTTAGGCAATGTTACCTAAATATAATTTGATTATGTTCAGAGCAGTCGGAGTACTTAATAATTCAGATAAAGTGGGTTTACGGGAAAAAAGTAGAATTAAAAGTTAGGGGAAGTTTACGGAGTGTTTAAGGGTTAAAAGTTTAAGAGTATCCGAGAACTCCCTCGGGTTTATGCCATCTGATCTATAAGCGTAATCTGTGAACTATAGGAGCATTATGGATGAAATTTGTGCTTAAACAGCTTCATGTTGCTATGTGTTGTCAAGTGGTGAGTTCGTTGTCAGTTTGAGGATCTCCAAGAACTTCCTTGCGTATAGGTCATCGAATCTACCAATGATTCTTTAAGGTTTTCCAAAATCTCTCTTGAGTATTGGTCATCGAAACTACGAGGGCTACTAGTTGAGCATTAAGAATGAGGTTTATACTCACACAGCCCCAGGTACATATTTCTTGTTAAGTGATTGGTTCTATGATTGTATAGCATATCCAAGAATTCCTTTGAGTTAAGGCCATCTGATCTACAAGCGTAATCAGTGATCGATTGGAGCATTATGAATGAAATTTAGGCTTGCATAGCCTCATGCAACTATGTGCTGTGAAGTGGTGAGTATGTTGTCAGTTTGAGTATCGCCAAGAATTTCCTAGAGTATAGGTCATCGGATCTACTAACGTATTTGGTTGTCTCTAAGAGATTTACGACTAAGGTTCATACTCACACAACCTCAAGTAGCTATGATCTATCAAGTTTTGAGTTCGAAGAATCATTAAGGGTCTCCAAGAACTCTATTGACCATAGGTCATCGAATCTGAGAGGGCTACTAGAACGAGGTTTATACTCACACAACCTCAGCCATCTATATTCTATTAAGTGGTGAGTTCTATGATTGTATAGGAGTATCCGAGAACACCCTGGAGTTCAGGCCATCTGATCTACAAGTGTAATCAGTGATCTGTTGGAGCATTATGAATAAAATTTATGCTAACACAGGCTCATGTAGCTATGTGCTATTAAGTGATGAGTTCGTTGTCAGTTTGAGGATCTCCAAGAACTTCCTTGAGTGTAGGTCATCGGATCTACCAAAGTAGTTGATTGGCTTTCAGGTTTAAACTCACAAAACCTCAGATAGATATGATCTATCGAGTGGTGCGTTCGATGATTCTTTAAGGTTCTCCAAGAACTCCCTTGAGTATAGTTCATCGAATCTACGAGGGCCACTAGTTGTATCTAAACCTCCATGAAATTCGCCCGAGAGCCTCTGAAGCCCCCTTAAACCCCTGTGAAACCTCCTGAAACGCCATGATACGCATTGAAACGTACCTGGCACCCTCATGAAACCTTCATGAAATTTTCCTGAGAGCCTCTGAAGTCCCCTTGAATCCCTGAGATCCTTTGATGCCCCTTAAAATCCCGTTGAAACTCTAATAAAACCTCCGCGAAATTCACCTACGGGCCTGTCTAAAGTCGTCTCAAACTCATCGGAAACCTTCTGAAATGCCTTGAAACGCCCTGAAACGCATTGAAACTCCTTGAAACGCTTTGAAGTGTCTCTGAAACCCCCATGAAACCTCCGTGGAATTCACCTGTGAGCCTCTGAAGTCCCCTTAAGCCCAGTTTAAACCTCCTGAAACGGCCTGAAAAGCGTTAAAACAGCCTGAAACGCCTTGAAACGCTTTGAAACGCCTCTAAAACCCCTATGAAACCTTCGTCAAATACACCTGCGATCCTCTGAAGGCACCCCTAAACCTCCTGAAACCTCCTGAAAGACCATGAAACGCCCTTTAACGTATTGAAACAACTTGAAACGCTTTGAAACGCCTCTGGAACGCCATAAACCTCCGTGAAAATCACCTAAGAGCTACTGAAGCATCATATAAACTCTCTGAAACCTCCTGAAACGCCTTGAAACGGCTCTGAAACACAAATGACCTCTTACGAAAGCCTCGGAGGACCACTAAAATACCTCTGAAACACCCTAAAACGCCTGGAAACGCCTGTGACCCCCCCCCCCCCCCCCCCTAAACACTCCCTTGAAATCCCTCTGACCCTCCCCTCCTTTACATCTGGAAGCCTTGATCCCCTCCCCTTTGCATCTGCAAGCATTGTTACCTAAATGGAGGTTCGGGTGTACTTGAAGAAACTTCATAAGATATCTCCTGAATTCCTTGATAAAAATAAATTCTGGAGGGATTTCGCAAGTAATTACAGGATAGAAGTTGCTTGAGAAGTTTCTGGAGGAATTCCTGGAGAAATCCGTAAAGGAATCTTTTGAAAATGTCTGAAGAAATCCCTGAGAAAATTGCTGGTAAGGGTACTAAAAGAATCCCTGTGAAAAAAAATACTGCTGGAATAACATCTTTTGAAGAAATCTTTGAAGGAATCTCTGGAAAACCCCTGGAGAAATTTATATAAGATTTTTTTGAGAAGTGTTGGGAGGTTGGGAGTGTTGGCATCAGTCTTTGGAGGATTCTTAAACTTTCATCAATCAGAACTCATGGAGAAATCGCAAAGAGAAAGTTCTGAAGGAATCCTTTCAGGAATATTATAAAAAAAAGCATGATCCTTGAAGAAAATTTTACAAGAATCCGCGAAGGAATCCCTGGAGGAACTTATTAAGAATCCTATGATCTTGTTTATTGATATATTTTTTTTTTCTTGAGAAATTTCTCGAAAAAGAGATGAACCAGCCTAGGGCTGAAAATCTCTATAATAAAGAAATAATATTAATAATAATTTCTCGAAAAGCTCCTCAACAAGGATATAATTCCTAGAGAAATATCTTAAGAAGTTTTTGGAGGAATCTCTGGAGAAATTTTCAAAGAAATACATGAATAAAATTACATACTGAGGGGTACCTTGACAGGGATTGGTAGGAAGTCGCAAATGCAGTGGTTGTTTGCAGATGAATCAGAACTAAGAAACGTACAATGGGAATCAAAACAGTTGCCTCAGGGCCAGCGATTATTCATTCTGCGCAAATCCATTGGAGCGAATTGTAAACCTAGCCAATATCCAAGTATAAGTAATGGGACAATATCTATGAAGAGCATGTTACATTAAGAGGTGAGCATGCTGAGTTCATTTCCTCATCAATGATAAGAAAAACTACCGTCGCTAGCAAATTTACGCTTCGTCAGTTCCAGTGTGGCTCATTTCTTGAACTACCACAATATTTCTACCATCGCACTCCAATCCTCAGTGTTCCACTTTACTTCCAACAGCAATTTGCCAACCCAAACCGAGCGAAGGTGAAATCAATAGTCACATTTATTATCTCATTTTCTGCCGCTCTAACATCCCACCCACCAATGTCAACCAACGAAATGATGCGATCGTGGCACTCATTTTTCTGATATCATCCAGCAGCAGCAACGCCTCCAGGCTCCAAACCTCACAAGTAGAAGTGCTCCGAATGACGGCGGCGGCGGCGCGCAAAGCAATGGTGTGTCCTCGGGCATCAAATGATGAAGCAAAGTGGAAGCACTGGCAATCGGAACACTGCGCGTCTGCAGAAGGAAACAATTTCGCCAATTCCATCCTATCAGTTGGAAAAAGTGAAAATGGATTCTTCCAACAACACCCTACCTCTGGATCCCCGTTGTCCTCCTGTCGCCCTATAATTTCACACGCTTTGCGCTTTGCACTCTTAGCAGTTGGTGGTGATGGGTGCGGTAACTTGAGCGCAGTCACGCAGGAGTAATTTCACCAAATTTCTTGAAAAAAAAAATAAAAAATAAATCAAGTTTTGAACGTTAACTTTACGGATATTGTGTTACATCAAATCCACCTACGGCCACGTCCAACGTACACCCGTGGTTCCACCTGTACCCACTACGCTGCTGTATTAACTGCAATGGTGTTGCCCAGCATTCTAGAAACATGCCCTGCCCACCTTGTTCTTCTAACTTCAATCTTATTGATGCTAGGTTCGTATTGGATCAGTGTTCCCAAAACTTGCTTCCGTGAAGGTAACAAATTTTGTTCCTTCCAACCCTAGATATACAAAACTAAAACTATGAAACTGAAATAAAATTTCAGGCTGCCTATATTTTCATAACATCTAAAGTATTCAACATAATATGAGCATGAGCACTGAGCATTTGTGGTCTAGTCACACGTCGTAGAGCTAGCTAGAGAACAAATGTATGGGACTTGGTGAGAACACCTCCGAAGTAATAATCTGTCGAGTTAAAAGAATAGAGAGGTTCTTAGATACATCATAAAACCAAAAGTAAAGCTATTAGATTTCATGAACGTTCTCGAAACCTCTACAAGACTAATTGGTCATCAAAAAGTTAATTGGGATTCTCCCCAATGTACACGTTTCATGAACTCCAACTTTATTTAGTGGGTCAATAATTGCGCCGGTCACGTCTTTAGGTCAACGAGCTAAGGGACTGTATGTTGATTTGATAATCCATTACTACCAGAAGTTGTATATGCTATCGGACCGTCCGCAAACGTCACTGGAAAGAATTTTTGTTAGCAGGTAGGGTTGGATAGTTAGAAAGATCACTTTGGTAAGCGATGCGAATCATGTAACCGTGAGCACCAACAAAACACATGAGAGAATATCACAAGTGTCACCTCACAATTTGGAAGAATGGCGAGATCTTTATAATTCCTAATAGAAACTTGGAGAATGTCTTATGGAACGAAAGAAATCTAGTGTCACCTAGAATTGGTGAGACAGGAAAATCATTAAACTGTAATGTAACATGCTTTTAATACCATATACTCGACATTTTGAGACAACACTCTGTATCCACAACAACAGCTGAAGACTGCACAAACTAAGAGGAAAATACTGCAACACATTGCAAAACAAAATACTGTAGCCAGCACATGGAGGGGAGAGCATGGGAGGTTGCATGGGCTTTTCAAGGGCTTCCAGTTGACATGGATGGGAGCACTCACTTTAAAAGAGTTACACAGCCACTCATTGATCATTCATTTTTTGTGACATTTGAACTACTATCTTGGTTTGGGATGACCGGAAAGTTCAGTGTTCGTTCAGAGTCAAAAAAGTTGGTCGGCAGACCGATACTCATAGGAACCTCTCTAGTTTATCAAATTTTGTCTCCTAGTATCATGCGCTCACTCCAGACACGTGACAAAATTTCAGGAGGTACCAGGAGATCTCAGTGGAGTTGCAGAGGGTCTCAGGGATGTTTCAGGAAGTTTCAGGAAGCTCGAAGGGCGTCAGTGGCAAAAAGAGGTACAACGTGGTCTCATGGGGTATTTCAGAGGGTTCTGGGGTTTCAAGGGGACTCTAGGAGGTCTCACTTGTGTTTCATAGAATCTCAGGGGGTAGGGGCTGTTCATTAATTACGTAAGAGTCTATGGGAGAGGCGAGGGGGGTTGAGAAATATTATGCGCTATACAAAAAAATATGGGTTCTCATTAAAAAAAATACTAGGGGGTGGGGGACGAGGGTGCTGAATAATCGCTAAAATTCCCTTACGTAATAAACGGACAGCCCCGTACCAGAACTGCCGTGTGCAGCATTGTTGTCCCATGTTCTATGGGGATACCTATTCTCAAGGAATTCCACCTAGAATTCCTAAAGAAATTCCACCAGAAAATATTTTTAGAAAAATCCTGGAAAATCCCTTTAGGAAATCTTCCAAAGAATACCAACATTTATTTCTCAAGGATTCCTCCAGAAATTGATCTAGGGTACTACAGAAGTTCTTCCGAAAATTCCTTGAGGAATTCCTTTAGGAGTTCCCTCTGTTATTAATCCAGGAATTACTCAATGAAGTCCTCAAAAAATTCCTACAAAAATTCCTCCACAAATTTCTTTAAAAATTTTCTCCAGGGATTCCTACAAGTAACCCCCATTGAAATTGTTCCGAGGATTTCTTTTGGATTTTGTCAAGAAATTTCTCCACAGAATCCTCCAGAAATTACTCCAAAAATTTCTGTAACTATTCCTCCAGAAATTATTCCTGGCATTACTCCGAAATGTCCGGGAAATCTTTAAAAATTCCATCAGAAACTCTTTTGTAAATTTAACGACAAAACCCTTAAAAATTACTTTGTGAACTACACCAGGTATTACTCTCGTAATTATTCCAAGAATTTATCAGGAGATTGCTCCAAGAATTCCTCCGGTGATTTTTCGGATTTTTTAAGGACAATTGTCCAGGAAGTCCTCCAGAATTCGCTGCAGAAATGCCGTCAGGAATTCCTCCAGGTATTTCTCCAAGAGTTCACCCAAAATTTCCTCCAAAAAATCCTTCAGGAATTCCTCCAAGACTTTCTCCAAGAATTCCTCAAAGAATCCCTTCAGGTATTTCACAAAAAAAAATTCTGCCAATAATTCCTCCAAAAATATCCCCAGGAAATTCTCTAGATATTCCTCTAAAACTTCTACCAAAAATTCCTCAAAGTATCCCTCTAGATATTCTTCCATGAATTTCTCCAAGAAGCCCTCCAAACCTTCTGCGAAGAAATTCTCCAGAATTTCCTTCAATCAGTCCCCCAGGAATTACTTCAAAAATTTCTTCAGAAATTCCTTCAAGAAATCCAACAAGGAATGTCTCCAAGAATCCCTCCAGGAATTTATCCAGAAATTCGAAGAATTCTTCCAGAAACCTGCGGAAAATCCTCCAAAGATCAAGAGATTCCTTCGAGCAGCAAATTTTAGCAAATTTTTCAAAGAATACCTACCGAAATTACTACATGTATTGCTTCAGGAACTTCTTCAGGAATTCCTCGAAGTATTCTCCAGGAATTTCTCCAGAAATTCCTCCAGGATCCTTCAGGAAACCTTTAGAAATTCCTCAAGAAAATACTCATGGGATTACTCTGAGAAATCGTCCGAGAATTTCTTCAGAGGTTTCCTCTGAAATTCCACCAAATATGTTTTGAGGAATTACGCCAAAAAAAATTAAAAAAAATCTTCTAAGAATCCCTCCAGGAAGTCCTTTATCAATTCCTAAACAAAATTCCCCAAAAAATTCACCAGGGGTCCCTCTAAGACTTCTGCCAAGAATACCTTCAAGAACCCCTTCAAGAATTTCACCAGAAGTATCTCCAGAGATTTTTTCAAGAAACTCTTTCAACAAATCATCCAAAAAATCCTCCAGAAATTTCTGCACAAATACCTCCACGATCCTCAGAAAATCTTTAGAAATTGCTGCAGAAAATACTCCTGGGATTACTCTACGAAATCATCCGAGAATTTCTTTCAGAGATTTCCTCAGAAATTCCACCAAACATCTTTTAGGAATTACGCCAAAAAAATATAAAATCCCTCCAAAAATCCCTCCAGGAAATCCTTCATCAATTCCTAAAGAAATTTCCCCAAAAATCACACCAGGGGTCATTCTAAGACTTCTATCAAAAATTCATCCAAGAACCATTTCAAGAATTTCAACAAAAATATCTCCTGGATTTTCTTTCACGAAATTCCTTCAATAACTCATCCAAAAAAAAACCTCCACAAACTTCTGCACAAATACCTCCTCGATTCTTCAGGACACCTACAGAAATTCCTCAAGAAAATATTCCTGGGACAACTCCAGGGATTCCTCCGAAAATTTCTTCAGAAACTGCTCAGAGTTCTTCCAAGAATTCCTTCAAGAATTTCTTCAGAAGCTACTCCAAGAATTCTGTTAAAAATTCCTTCAAGAAACCAACCAGAAATTTCTCCAGAAATACTTTCAGGAATTCCTACGGGAACTTAAAGATGAATTTCTCCAATAGTTCTGTCATAAATTCCTCCAAGAATCCCTCCAGAAATTTGACCTGGGATACTTTTTTTTAAAGGAATAACTCCAGGGATTTTTCAAAAAATATCACCAGGAACGCTAATAAGACCGCCGGTCCTCTACGGGCACGAGACATGGACCATGCTCGAGGAGGACCTGCAAGCACTCGGAGTTTTCGAGCGCCGCGTGCTAAGGACGATCTTCGGCGGTGTGCAGGAGAACGGAGTGTGGCGGAGAAGGATGAACCACGAGCTCGCTGCACTTTACGGCGAACCCAGCAACCAGAAGGTGGCCAAAGCCGGAAGGATACGGTGGGCAGGGCATGTTGCAAGAATGCCGGACAACAACCCTGCAAAGTTGGTGTTTGCAACGGATCCGGTTGGCACAAGAAGGCGTGGAGCGCAGAGAGCACGATGGGCGGACCAGGTGGAGCGTGACTTGGCGAGCATTGGGTGCGACCGAGGATGGACAGCGGCAGCCACAAACCGAGTATTGTGACGTACTATTGTTGATTATGTCTTGTCTTAATGATGTTGAACAAATAAATGTATGTATTCATGTATCACCAGGAATTCTTCCTCGAAATGCTAAAGAAATCCCACCAGAAATCCCCCTAGGACTTCCTCCGAGAATTCCTTCAGGAAATCCTCCAAGACATTCGCCAAGAATTCCTCCAACAATCCCTTCCAGAATTTCCTTCTAAGAAATTCTTCAAGAATACCTCCAATACTTCTTTCAAGAATTCCACCAAGAATCTCTCTAGAATTTTTTCCAGGAATTCCTTGATAAATTCTTCCAAAAATTTCTCTAGTACAAGTACAACTACAAGAATACTTCCAGAAATTTGTGGTGGAAAACCTGAAGGAATTCTTGGAGTAATTTCTGGAAGAATTCATGTAGTAATTTATTAAAAAAATTTGAAAGAATTCCATGGGAAAATTCCTGAAGGAATTCCTAGAGGAAGTCCTCCTGGAATTCTTGAAGTTATTTATTTTTTATTTTTTTTATTTTCTCGAGGAAGTTCCAGAAAAAAATCCTAAAGTATTTTCTGTGAGAGCTCACGAAGTAATTTCTAGAGGAATTCCTAAAATAATTACTGAAGAAATTTCTATAGAACTCCCTAGAGCAATTCCTGGAGTATTTCGCGGAACAATTCCTAGAGGACCTCCTGTAAGGGAGCGTCCATAAATTACGTCGCGCTTTAAGAGGGGAGGGGGGGGGTTCAGCAAAGTGTGACGACCCATACAAAACTTTCAGAGGTTCCATACAAAAAGTGTGACATAGGGGGGAGGGAGGGTTGAAAATGATCAATTTTTGCGTGACGTAATTTATGGACGTTCCCTAATGATCCCTGGAGGAATTCGTAAAGCAATTCCTGGATGAATTCCTTGTGGAAAGGCTGTTGAAATTCCTGAGATAACTTTTGGAGAATTTCATGCGGGAATTCTTTAAGGAATTCTGGAGGACTTCTTGGAGGAATATCTAGCGAATTTCTTGGAGCAGTTACGGGGAGAATATTTGGAGGAATCTTTGAAGGTACTAGTTGAGAGATTCCTGAAGGAGTTCCATGAAGAATTTCGAGCGGAAGCCTTGAAGGAATCCCTTGATGAATTTCTTGAGAAGTCCCTGAAAGAATTTCTTAATGAAATTGTGATAGAATTTCTAAAGGAATTTCTGGTTGTATCCATACTGTAAAATGATAGCCTAGGAAGACTGCAAAGCAATCCGATGCTTGTGAAAATAGTTATAACCAACGAACCGTATGCATGTGTTTTTGTTTTAACATGTAAATGAATAATAATAGCAACAAAATCATGCTGTTTCGCCAAGCAATGCCAACGCTATAACTTTTTTCATAAGTATCACTTCGCGGTCTTCGACAAAGTTTTTCAGAACACCCTAGGCTATGTTTTCACTTTATCGGTTATGCGCTATCCATAAACTACGTAGACTTTTTTTCGGCCATCTCAGACCCCCCCCCCCCCCCTCGTAGACTTTTGTTCATACAAAATTTTCGAAATTTGTATGGAGCGTAGACTTTGGCTTTTGGTTTAATGATGGTTTTAAGAGCCTTTTCTGTAGTCATAGTCTATTGAACTCAAAAATGTTGCTTGGTTAAGGCTGTTGGCAAGTTTCCACTCATTCAATTGCTCGGAGATAGCTAAAGAAGTCATCAGTTAAAAAATCCGCAATTTTGAAAAACGTCGACGTAAATTTCAATGGTGGAAGAAGTGGTTTTGTATCATTGAGCTTGCCCCACAATATACAAATTCATGTAATGGCAGGCAAAGAAAGCCCTTCACTTAATAACTGTGGAAGTGCTCAAAGAACACTAAGTTGAAGCGAGGCAGGCCAAGTCCCAGTGGAGACATAGAGCCATAAAGAAGAAGAAGAAGATCAATGTTTCTGAGAGTTTCAGGTACGTTACCGTAAAATTTGCTGACGTAACCACATAAAACTGGAATTGTTTTTTTTTTATTATTTCACAATACTGATCCTATTACCCCTATGTGACCCCACAACGACCGACGACAGAGAAATAAAGGATATTTTTCTCCGATTTCCTTTGGCTGCACGTGGGTTGCTGCTTCCCTCTTGGAACCGATAGAGTCGCAAAGCAAAGCGAGAAAAATAAATGTTGATCGCAGATTAAATTTCATGCTGTATTCTTTCCGAATCACGTCCACGCCTCAGCGTGCGCATTTCTCCCAACCTGCTTCCTTCCTTTCCTCCAATAGGTGTCACTTTGGTCCGCCGAGGAGAATCCGATTGCACCCAATCAAGTGGAGACAAACGATCATGAAGCAACCCAACTCAAGCTAGGCTGGCTGGTGTCGGCGGTTGGGCCTCCGCACCACATCGAAATGTCGTGGAGAAAAATAATAATCACGACGACGATGGCGTTCGATGGAACACGATAAACAACAGATAAATTATCCTTTTTGATTGTTTTTCTCGCTAGACAATAAGGCTTTCAGTTGTTGTAGCTCATGGATGAACCAGAGCAAATGGACCAGATTGGAGTTGTTCTGGAGGATGCCAACAACGGTCATTTTGTAATGGATGGTTCAATGAGTTTATATTGATTGTAAGGGGCTGTCCATTAATTACGTAAGGGATTTTTTGCGATTTTCTGATACCCCCTCCCCCCCTTGTAAGATTTTTTGTATGAGAACCCAAAAATTTTTGTATGGCGCGTAAGATTTCTCAAACCCCCCCTCCCCCCATAAACCCTTACGTAATTAAAGGACAGCCCCTAACACATGGTTCGTGTTTATGAAGAAAACTGGCAAGCAACCATTATGGGATGCATTTTACCGTGTTATTCTATGTTAGCTTACCTATTGCATCAGGGTTGGGAAGAGTTCGTAGACGAAGTATGTTTTTTTGTGTTTTGGGAACACAATTTTGGGTCCCCTATCCACCATAGTGAGGCTGCCACGTTAGCTATAGCTTCCGGTGGAGAAGCATTTTATACTCAGCTGCTAGATGCCAGAACAGACGCTGCATGAGCCGCACCTCCTTGGTGAACAGACACTCAGGATGTACCTACTCAATCTAGTTGAAGTCAGAAGGACAACAGTGCACAGGCTAAGCACACAACTCTTAGCTGGCAGTCTTTGCCATCGCTTGACCCGTGGAAGCATGAGGTAGGAACTTGTGAGGACCAGAGCTATGTTGGACGCACTCTTTATCGACTCACCGTTTTGCGACACGAATGCACAATTGTGTAAAGTGTCGTTAATAAATAAACAAACAAACAAACAGACTCACCGTTTTGCGGTAAAGTGACACAGTGCGTGTTGTTATTATTCGCGTGTTGTCAGTTTGTGGCCGTAATATAAATAATTTTACTATACTGTTCTGCTGGAAGCGGCCAACCCGCTTATCGTTCCAGCAATGTCTATGAGCACATGTTATCAAAGTAAGCGAAAATGTACATTGTACAATTCCAGGATTGAACCTAGGCCCTTCTGCATACAAATCCGAAATAGTAGCCATTAGACCACCAACTCCATCCTGATGTATAATATATAACATTAACTTGTTTGTAGGTTTATATTGAAATTCAACTCACTTAACGTTGAACTTTTCGTCATTGAAATCATCGTCATCATCAAACATTTGAAAGCAGTTTTTTCGTTCAAAACAAAAGTTTTTGCTATGAAAATATATTCACTGTACTCCACATGAGGAATATAATGCAGTGAATATATTTTCATGATCCTTGTTTTGATTTGCAGCGAGAAAACTGCTTTTTATTTTCCGAAAAATGATGACGGATGCTTGAGCCTTAATCCACAATGCACCCAATTGCTACGGATCGCTTCCGACGTCAACAGTAAATCGTCTTTAAAGAAACGACCACATCGGTGGCAAATGAATAAAATCCACCCGATCCGTGTTTCCTTTCGCAGTTCAATGAGCCGAATTTTATCCTCTCCCGGGCTGTCGCTCCTGCTGCTGCGAACCGCTTCAGCGCAACGATCCAATGAAATGGTCAACCCAAGGGTTGTGGAGTGCGGCGGCACCCCGGACAGATTTATGTTAAGGTTGATAGCACGTAGCACGTCTTTTTTGTGAATTCCGTCCAGAACCCAAACGGAGTCCACACCGTCATAAATATTTATTATGTTCTTTATTTTCTCGGTACTGGCTTGGGTATGGTTCGGGGTCAGCACAATTTCGTTGTGATTAAACTCGTCTCTAGAGGGATGCAGTTTCTCGCTCGCTTGAACTGAACGGGGGTAGAAGCACCAGGCGCATCAGAGGGTCATCGGGGGTCATCACGACTGGTAATGCACATAATAGTGCAAAAAAGAAAAACAAAACTATGTTGCGATGTTTTCAGGATAAGATGATATCAAGTTAAGAACTTGGTTAAGAAAATATTTCCTTACCTCTAGTGTCTAACTTTAAGGTGTGAGCTTCTATGTTCCCACTTCTATCTTCTTTCTCATATAATTTTACTAATTGTTTGTACCACCATGAGCGATGGATCCTATTGTTAATTTTTTTTTTCTAGACGTCAATTTCGTAACTACAGTTTTATACATTTTAATTCAGATTTCTAATTCTTATCCTATGACAGATACGCGTATTTCGACCACCACTTCTAGTCTTCCTCAGTGTCAATTATCCAGGAAGGAGTGAATGACTGACACTGATTAAGACTCAAGTGGTAGTTACTTACCTTACCTAAGGACTAAGGCCCGAGTGTCCTTTGCTGTCAGTAGGAGTCGTCTCCATTCTACTCGGTCCATACCTGTGCGTCTACAGTTCCGTACTCTGCGAAGGGTCCGCAAATCGTCCTCCACTTGATCGACCCACCCAGCTCGCTGCGCATCATGTCTTCTTGTACCGGTCGGATTGCTCTCGCGATTCATTTTTATCGGGTTGCTATCCTACATCCTGATGACGTGACCCACCCACCGAAGCTTCCCGATTTTTGCAGTGTGTGGTTCTCTCAGCAGCTGATGCAGCACGCCTTTAACTTCGACTACTTACAACACCTTTTGTTCGAAAACTCCAAGGGCGCGTTGGTCCTTTGCACGTAGGGTCCATGTTTCGTGCCCATAAAGGGCAACCGGTCTAATCAACGTTTTGTAGATGGTTAACTTCGTGTTACGGCGAACTTTATTCGATCGTAGAGTTCTGCGGAGTCCAAAGTAAGCACGATTTCCTGCCACAATGCGCCTCTGAATTTCCCTGCTGGTGTCGTTGTCGTCGGTCACCAGTGAGCCCAAGTACACGAATTTTTCAACCGCCTCGATTTCATCACCGTCGATATGAATTCGGGGTGGCGGGCGCGGTGATTCCTCCCTGGAGCCTTTTGCCATCATGTACTTTGTCTTCGACACATTAATGACTAATTCGATTCGCCTGGCTTCACTATTTAGTCGGATGTACGTTTCTGCCATCGTCTCAAATTTACGAGCCATAATATCAATATCATCAGCGAAACCAAGCAGCTGAACGGACTTCGTGAAAATCGTTACATTCGTGTTTATCCCCGCTTCCCTAATTACACCCTCTAAAGCAATGTTTAACAGCAAGCACGAAAGACCATCATCATGCCATAACCCTCTGGGAGACTCGAAGGGACTCGAGAGTGTCCCTGATACTCGAACTACGCACATCACTCGATCCATCGTCGCCTTGATCAATCGTATCAGTTTTTTCGGGCATCCGTATCCGTGCATAATCTGCCATAGCTGTTCTCGATCGGTTGTATCATACGCCGATTTGAAATCGATGAGCAAGTGATGTGTGGGCACGTTGTATTCGCGGCATTTCTGCAACACCCGGCGGATGGCGAACATCTGGTCCGTTGTAGCGCGTTCACCCATAAATCCAGCCTTATATTGTCCCACGAACTCTCTTGCAATCTGTGATAGACGGTGGCATAAAATTTGAGAGAGTATCTTGTGGGCAGCGCTCAGTAGTGTGATCGCGCGGTAGTTCCCGCAATCCAACTTGTCGCCCTTTTTGTAGATGGGACACACGATACCTTCCATCCATTTCTCCGGTAATACTTCCTCCTCCCAAATCTTGGTAATGACCCAGTATAGTGCTCTCACCAGTGCTTCTGCACCGTATTTTAGAAACTCGCTTGGTAGTTGATCTGCTCCAGTGGCTTTGTTGTTTTTTAACCGGCCAACCTCCTCCTTAATCTCTTGGAGGTCAGGGGCCGGAAGTCTTTCGTCCTGTGCACATACTCCTAGATCTGTTACCACGCCACCTTCGGTACATGCAACGTCGCCATTGAGGTGCTCATCGTAATGCTGCCGTCACCTCTCGACCACTTCACGCTCGCTCGTGAGAATATTCCCGTGACTATCTTGGCACATGTCGGCTTGTGGAAGCCTTTGCGTGAGCGATTCAGCTTCTCGTACTTTCGTGTGTCCCTAGCGTGGTACAGCTCATCCGGTAGACTGAGTTCTGCTTGTTTCGCACCTGTCTATAACGTGCCTCATTCGCTCTCGTACGGTGCTGCAGCATTCTCGCCCATGCTGCATTCTTCTCGTTTTTTAACTGTTCACATTCACTGTCGTACTAGTCGTTTCTGTGATTAGGAGTCGCGAATCCTATTGCTGTAGCCGAGGTACTACCTATGGCGGATCGGATGTCCCTCCAGCCATCTTCAAGGGTTCTGCTAACTGCTGCGTGTAGTTTTGAGCCACTTCTACACCCAAACCTCTATTAAGGTAACGAGTCGGGACTGCCTAAATAGAATTTTTACCTAAATGGATTCATTACCTAAATGGAATCAGTTTATTACCTAAATGGAGTACAAGGTTGCAAAGAAGTTTTAGAAGGGAGAGTGACTAGGAAATTTAAAGGGAGTCATGCGGAGTTGCAGAGGGCTTTCACTCCCCTCAGGAGGGGAGGAGCCTCAAGGGCGTTTTCGGTGGTTTTGGAGGGTCTCAGCTCAGAATTGTCATTCAAATGACTAGCTGAGCATGAAACACGAAAAACCCCGCCAGACGGGAAAAAATATTGAATGTCGGGTCAAAGTCGGCTCAATTTTTATCGTATGTTGGGCCACTATTGGACCAACATCGAACAACTGCTGTGTCTATGTTGGGTTTTGTGGCCAAAATAAAAACAGGTGAATGATAGGTTGATGTCGGGTTTGACGTCAGAAATGATGGTGATCTCAATCAAATTCTAATTAAGTAACGGTACCTAAATGGAGGGACCTAAATAGATTTTACCTAAATCACGGCTTCCCAACCGGTGGTCCGCGGCCCCCTGGGGGGCCGTGAAGCCAGTCTAGGGGGGCCGCGATGTTACCAAAAAATGTTAAATTGTTATTCTATTTTGTGCAAATTATACCAATTTTTAATTTTGTATACCACCACCCCCAAAAGCCACATTTTGAGGAACAAATTTTCAATATAAAACGCCTTCGGAAGAAAAAATTTTCGGCTGCGCCGCTAATTTTCAGCTACGACTCAAATTAAATGTACATGACATGATTTTTACGAAATACATACATACATTTATTTGTTCAACATCATTAAGACAAGACATAATCAACAATAGTACGCCACAATACTCGGTTTGTGGCTGCCGCTGTCCATCCTCGGTCGCGCCCAATGCTCGCCAAGTCACGCTCCACCTGGTCCGCCCATCGTGCTCTCTGCGCTCCACGCCTTCTTGTGCCAACTGGATCCGTTGCAAACACCAGCTTTGCAGGGTTGTTGTACGGCATTCTTGCAACATGCCCTGCCCACCGTATCCTTCCGGCTTTGACCACCTTCTGGATGCTGGGTTCGCCGTAAAGTGCAGCGAGCTCGTGGTTCATCCTTCTCCGCCACACTCCGTTCTCCTGCACGCCGCCGAAGATCGTTCTTAGCACGCGTCGCTCGAAAACTCCGAGTGCTTGTAGGTCCTTCTCGAGCATGGTCCATGTCTCGTGCCCGTAGAGGATCACCGGTCTTATTAGCGTTTTGTACATGGTGCATTTGGTGCGTGGGTGAATCTTTTTCGACCGCAGTTTCTTCAGGAGCCCGTAGTAGGCCCGACTTCCGCTGAAGATGCGCCTCCGAATTTCACGGCTCATGTTGTTGTCAGCCGTCAGTAAGGATCCGAGGTAGACGAATTCTTCTACCACCTCGAAAGTATCCCCGTCTATTGTAACATTACTACTCAGACGGATCCAGTCGTGTTCGGTTCCGCCTACCAGCATGTACTTTGTTTTTGAGGCATTCACCACCAGTGCGACCTTTGCTGCTTCGCGTTTCAGGCGGGTGCACAGTTCTGCCACCGTTCCAAATGTTCTAGCGATAATGTCCATGTCGTCCGCACACAAATTGACCGGATTTTGTGAAAATCGTACCCCGGCTGTTGAGCCCGGCTCGTCGCATCACACTTTCCAGCGCGATGTCCCCGGCGGGATACGAATGAACTGAATAGTTCACCCGAAACCCTTAAGCAGTTTTGCACACCGTCCATCTTTGCTTTAATCAGTCTAGTCAGCTTCCCAGGAAAGCCGTTTTCGTCCATGATTCTCCATAGCTCTGCGCGGTCGATACTATCGTATGCCGCTTTGAAGTCGATGAACAGGTGGTGCGTTGGGACCTGGTATTCACGGCATTTTTTGGAGGATTTGCCGTACGGTAAAGATCTGGTCCGTTGTCGACCGGCCGTCGATGAAGCCGGCTTGATAACTTCCCACGAACTCATTTGTTTTAGGTGACAAACGACGGAAGATGATCTGGGAAAGCACTTTGTAGGCAGCATTCAAAATAGTGATCGCCCTGAAGTTCTCACATTCCAAATGGTCGCCTTTCTTGTGAATGGGGCAGATTACTCATTCCTTCCACTCCATCGGTAGCTGTTCGGTTTCCCAGATCCTGACTATCAGCCGATGCAGCCAGGTGGCCAACTTTTCTGGGCCCATCTTGATGAGTACAGCTGCGAAACCAACCTTACCTGCTGCTTTGTTGGTTTTGAGCTGGTGAATGGCATCCTTAACTTCCCTCAGCGTGGGAGTTGGTTCATTTCCGTCCTCCGCTGCACTGGCGTCGTCGTTCCTTCCGTTGCCATGGGCTCCCATGCCTACGTTCTCCACGCCGTTCAGGTGCTGATCGAAGTGCTGCTTCCACCTTTCGATCACCTCACGTCCGTCCGTCAAGAGGCCTCCGTCTTTATCCCTGCATATTTCGGCTCGCGGCACGAAGCCGTTGCGGGATGCGTTAAGCTTCTGATAGAACTTCCGTGTTTCTTGGGAACGACACAGTAGTTCCATTTCTTCACACTCCGCTTCTTCCAGGCGGCGCTTTTTCTCCCGAAAGAGGCGGGTCTGCTGTTTCCGCTTCTGTTTGTAACGTTCCACGTTCTGTCGAGTCCCTTGCTGCAGCATTACCGCCCTCGCTGCGTTCTTCTCCTCCAAAACCGTTCTGCACTCTTCGTCGAACCATTCGTTCCGTCGACTCCGTTCCACGTACCCGATGGTGTTCTCGGCTGCGTCGTTGATGGCTGCTTTCACTGCACTCCAGCAGTCCTCTAGTGGGGCCTCATCGAGCTCGCCCTCGTCTGGCAACACAGCCTCGAGATTCTGCGCGTATGCTGAGGCGACATCCGGTTGCTTCAGTCGCTCTAGGTTGTACCGTGGCGGTCGCCTGTACCGATTGATTGATTGATTTGTCTTTATTAGAGAGACTTTCAGCCCTTGGCTGGTTCGTCTCTTCGCCTGTACCGTACATTGTTGATGACGGAGAGTTTTGGGCGCAGTTTGACCATCACCAGATAGTGGTCGGAGTCTATGTTGGCGCCATGATAGGTCCTGACGTCGATAATGTCGGAAAAGTGCCGTCCGTCAATCAGAACGTGGTCGATTTGAGATTCCGTCTGCTGTGGTGATCTCCAGGTGTAACGATAAGGGAGCAAACCCGTGCACAAGGGGGGGGTTTTGGGTGTTAAACCCTCCCCATTATCGACGCTTTATACACTAGGCGCCCCTCCGCCTTTTGCCGAAATTGGCAAAAACCCCTCCCTTGGCGCCACTTCTGTGCACGGGCCTGTAAGGGAGGCTGTGTTGGAAAAAGGTGCTACGTATGGCCATATTTTTGGAGGCGGGGAAATCAATGAGTCGTTGGCCGTTCTCGTTCGTTTGCTGGTGGGCGCTAAACTTACCAATCGTCGGTCTGAATTCCTCCTCCTGGCCTACCTGAGCGTTCAAATCTCCTATGATGATCTTGACGTCGTGGCTTGGGCAGCGGTCGTACTCGCGTTCGAGCTGCGCGTAAAATGCGTCCTTGTCATCATCAGTACTTCTGGAGTGTGGGCTGAGCACGTTTATTATGCTGAAGTTGAAGAATCAGCCCTTGATCCTCAACCTGCACATTCTTTCGTCGATCGGCCACCAACCGATCACGCGCCTCTGCATATCACCCATCACGATGAAAGCTGTTCCCAGCTCGCGTGTGTTGCCGCAGCTCTGGTAGATGGTATGATTACCTCTAAACGTTCGCACCATGGATCCTGTCCAACACACCTCCTGCAGCGCTACGATGCCGAACCAGCGGTCCTTCAGTAGATCGGCGAGTATGCGGGTGCTCCCAATGAAGTTGAGAGATCGGCAGTTCCACGTACCGAGTTTCCAATCGCAAGTCCTTTTTGTTCGCTGGGGTCGTTGCCGTTGGTCTCGGTTCATAATATTCTGTTGCTGATTTTCCGCTACAATGGTTTTTTTACGGCTGGCTCGTAGGGCCTGACAACAACCCCCTACTTTCCGGAGGACCATAGTGCACAGTTGAGCTTAGAGTCCTTCCCTGGCACTCGGACGTAGATCATCCGCCCCTAACATGGGGATTAGACGCTGTTGTGAGCCGATTCTCCTGGAGAACAGACGCTTAGGTTTACCGAAGCAAACCCCCCCTTCCCTGTCAGCCTACGACCAAAGTTCCCACCGGGGTTGGTTGCCCGATCTTCCCTAAGGTTGCTCATAGTTTCCGGCCGGTACCGCGTGGAGGTAGGGATAGGAGTTGCTGGGCAGAGGCTAGTGGATCACAGTGGGATCTGAATTGCGCAGCATACCCAGCCTTTACCGTGCCAACAAAAATGTATACATACTAGTTTTAATTTTGAGATTGCGAGATATGTCGAATTTACAGATTGCGAGATTATGTCAATATGAAAGTTGTTGCAAACTTTTGAGAACACTTTGACAATGTAAAATGAATAAGCAAAATAAACAGCAAAACGAACCCGAATTGGGCTGCAAAACGGTGAGTCGATAATTAGAGCGTCCAACATTGCTCTGGTCCTCACAAGTTCCTACCTCATGCTTCCACGGGTCAAGCGATGACAAAGACCGCCAGCTAAGAGTTGTGTGCTTAGCTGGTAGTGCAGCCTGGGCACTGTTGTCCTTCTGACTTCAGCTAGATTGAGGAGGTACGATCCGAGTGTCTGTTCACCAAGGAGGTGCGGCTCAAACAGCGTCTGTTCTGGCATCCAGCGGCTGAGTAAGAAACGCTGCACCACGCCCAGCTAGATCCAAGGTGGTAGCCCCATCAGCGTGGTCGTCCCAGTGTTGGTTGGGACGTTAAACAGAACTGGCACGATGGCCCTCCGGCGAGACAGGAGTGTTGGCGTAGGCCCAATAAGCCACCCGTAAAAATCCCCATTGCGAATAACATAGGAGAAAATACGACTCGATACAATCGGCAAAGACCCACGCGACGAAATAAGGACTACGATTGAAAACTTGGAACATGGAATTGCAAGTCACTAGGTTTCGCAGGATATGACAGGATAATCTACGACGAACTACATCCCCACAATTTCGACATCGTGGCGTTGCAGGAACTTTGTTGGACTGGACAGAAAGTGTGGAAAAGCGGGCATCGAGCGGCTACCTTCTACCAAAGCTGTGGCACCACCAATGAACTGGGAACAGGATTTATAGTGTTGGGCAAGATGCGACAACGTGTGATCGGGTGGCAGCCGATCAACGCAAGGATGTGCATGTTGAGAGTTAAGGGCCGTCTCTTCAACTACAGCATCATCAACGTCCACTGCCCACACGAAGGGAGACCCGATGACGAGAAAGAAGCGTTCTACGCGCAGTTAGAGCAAACATACGATGGTTGCTCGCCGCGTGACGTGAAAATCGTTGTCGGCGACATTAACGCGCAGGTAGGAAGGGAGGAAATGTACAGACCGGTTATCGGGCGAAACAGCCTGCACGCCGTATCGAATGATAACGGCCAGCGATGCGTAAACTTTGCAGCCTCCCGTGGTATGGTAGTCCGAAGCACCTTCTTCCCCCGCAAAGATATCCACAAAGCCACCTGGAGATCACCCGACCACCAAACAGAAAACCAAATCGACCACGTTCTAATCGACGGTAAATTCTTCTCGGATATAACCAATGTCCGCACATACCGCAGTGCGAATATAGATTCGGATCACTACTTAGTCGCTGTATGCATGCGCTCAAAACTTTCGACAGTTATCACCACGCGTCGAAGTCGAACGCCGCGGCTCAACATCGAGCAACTTCGTAACGTAGAAGTGGCTCAAGACTACGCGCAGCAGTTAGCAGTGGCCCTACCAACGGAAGAGCAGCTTGGCGCAGTGTGGTGATATGGGGGTGCTCAATAAATACAACCGTTTACTTTGAGGTTGTTTTACAGAATAGTCTTTATTCTTCTAATGTCATCTTAATGTCAATGCCTACCTTGATTAATATTATTCACTACAACTTTCGGGCATCCTGACAAAACCGATGTCCTCATCGATACTTTCATCATTTGGCATATCATTACACATCCACTTTCTCAAATTATTGGGAGAGCAAACTGAATTGAACGGAACACTCGAAACTTGAAATCCATCTATATCAGATATAACAAAACGATCATTTGGCAAAATTTTTTTAATCTGATATGGCCCTTTAAACTTAGCATCTAATTTATGTGAATTATTTACCTTCAAAACGACAAAATCTCCTTCTTTATAATCGGCGCATTTGATCCTCTTTTTATCCATCATCCTTTTATTATATTCTTGAACTTCTCTATTTTTAATTTGTGCTCTGTTTCGAATGTCTTGTATATTTTCATTTTGTTTATCAAATTGTTTATTTTTTATAAAACGGTCAATATTACAATTTTCATTTTCTATAGGATTTTGTTGTATTCCAAACAATAAAACACTTGGAAAGTTATTCACAGATCTGTGATAAGTATTATTGAAAACATATTCGATTTTATAAAGGATTTTATCCCAGTTTTCCTTCGATTCATCACATAACTTTGCCAGCATTGGAGTCAACGTCTTATTCATTCGTTCTACTTGACCATTTGATTCAGGTGTTCGTACTGCCACTTTAACATGATTGATACAATGAGATTTTACAAAACTTTCAAATTTACTGCTTGTAAAACACGACCCTCTATCGGTTACAATTCTTAAAGGTCTGCTGTAAAAATTCATATAGTTTTTAAGATGGTTGATAACTTCGTCTACATTTGTAGTTTTTGTTGGAAATAATTTTGTAAATTTAGAGAAAGCATCAACTATAACCAAAACGTATTTCTGTCGATTTGATGAAGGTAATTGGATAGGACCATAGTGATCAATATGAATAGTATCAAAAGGTTGATTTCCTTTATCGATTATTTTCAAAAAACCTTCCTTTTTCTCAGATGGGCTATAAAAGATGCAAGTTAGACAATTTTGAATATATTTCTTAACAATTTTTTTCATACTACTGAACCAAAAATATTTTCTTATTTCCTGAATTGTTTTTTCGATTCCAATGTGACCGCAATTATCATGATGTAATCTTATCACATTATCTATCATCAATTTGGGAACAACCAATAAATTTGTCTCACCTTCTTTTCTAAACAAAACACCATTCAATAACAAAAAATTTGGAAAAGTTGATCTTTCTAACAAATGTTTTATATTCATAATTTTACTGTCTTGTTCTTGGGCTATGATTATGTTATTTTCAACTTCACATTCATTTAGAACATTTATTGTTTCTTCTTCTGATGAAGGCTTATTTACACTTTTATATATCGTATTCTGTCGACTGAGGGCATCAACATGCTTCATTTTTGCTTCATCTCTGTATTCAAGGTCAAAGTTATAATTTTCTAATAATAATGCCCAACGACTTATCTTTGGATTCAATTCTTTTTTAGACAATGTTTGAACCAATGCACTACAATCAGTAAATATTTTAAATTTTATACCCGACAAATAAACATGAAAGCGTTTGATAGCATGTACAACAGCCAAAGTCTCGAGTTCAAAGCTATGCAATTTTGATTCGTAATTGTCAGTAATTTTACTAAAATAACTGATCGGATGAAAGTTTCCATCACATTGCTTCTGTAGCAGTATCGCACCAAAACCATGGGAACTCGCGTCGCAATGCAGTTGTGTTTCTGCAGAAGGATTATAAAGTGCCAAAATAGGAGCTGAAATCAACTTTTGCTTGAGCGTTTCAAATGCTTCCAAATGTTCATTTTCAAAGTTAAATTTAGAATCTTTTTTCAAAAGGTTGTATAGAGGACGTGCAATTGTAGCAAAGCTTTTGACAAATTTTCGGAAATAACTTGTAAGCCCTAAGAACCTTTGAACTTCTTTCACATTTCCGATACCTAAAATTTAGAAATGCTTTCAATATGTGAACTGTTTACTTTCCTACCATTTTTGTTCAGTGTGTACCCCAAATATTCAATTTCTTCAAAAATAAACTTACATTTTTCTAAATTTAACTCCAGTAAATTTTTGCTTAGAATTTCTAAAACTTGTTGTAAAATTTCCAAATGCTCTTCAAAAGTTTCACTTGCTATCAAAATATCATCTAAATATACTACCATTTTTCCGCTATCAATTAATTTTTTGAAAAATTTGTTTATAAATCTCTGGAAAACAGCCGGGGCATTGCATAAACCAAATGGTACTCTTAAATATTCGTATTGTCCATTTGGAGTTACAAACGAAGTAAATTTGGTTGACTCTTTTGACAATTTTATTTGATGAAATCCAGATTTAAGGTCTAAAATTGTAAAATACTTTTTATTTCTTAAGCTATCAAATATGTCCTCAATAATAGGTAAAGGAAAGTTGTCACGAACTGTATCCTTATTAAGCTTCCTAAAATCTACACACATTCTTAAATCATTATTTTTCTTTGGTATTAACACGATAGGACTTGCAAATGGCGAATTGCTTTCTTTTATTATCCCAGCGTCTAAAAGTTCTTTAATTTTAATTTCGACCTTTTGTTTTTGGTCAAATGATAATCTACGAGGTTTAAAATGAAATGGATCTCCATTTTTTAAAATAATTTCCATTTCATATTTTGTTTCAGGCGTTGAAGGTTTACTAAAATCCAAATAACTTTTTTTGAAAATATTTAAAAATTGTGCCAACTGATTTTTTGTTATCTTCCCGATGTTTTCATCACTAATTTCAGAAACATCAGAGCTGATATTAAAAATATTTACCTTTTCTCTAGAATCAATTTCAGGCTTCGAGTTTTCAACATCTAATGAGCATAACCGAATGTTTTGATGAATTATGGTTTTGATTTTTGAGTGCATAATAACATCCCGTCCGATGATGGCATCGTGAAGAACAAGCACCTTATCCGGTACTACAACGAAGTTAATTCTGAAAGAAATGTTTTGAATATGAATAATATTAATACTTTCACCTAACGTCTTAAGCCTTTTTCCACCTATACCCTGGTAACGTTTGCATTTGTTATTTTTAGTTATATTTGATTTTTCTACTAAACCACGGCGTATAAGTGAAATAGGGCTTCCAGTATCAAAAAGAGCTTTAAAACAATTATTAAAATTAGCAAGTTTAAATTCTACTAATCCGTCATATCCTTCATCTACTACTTTGTCCTCTATGTCCTCGTCATTTATAACTGCAATAACAATAGGCCAGTTCGTTGATTCGTGCTTCTCTAACCCATCCTTGGGAAACGATGACGCAGTTTTCTTCTGTTTTTGATCGGAGACATTCTTACAATACACAGCAACATATCCAGGTTGATTGCAGGAACAACATACGGCAGGTCTCTTGAAGGTAGTTTTACTGTCTATTTTCACCATCCGAAATGCTTGAATGATATCAGCAACCGTCTTAAAATTTTGAATTCTAGCTTGGTTCTTCAATGGCAAATCAGTAATTCCTTCTACGATGTATTCAACCAACTCGTTTTCAGTTAGCTTCAGTTTCTGTGCAATCAGCATCTTCGATCGGCAATAATCAGCGAACGGCTCTTGACCAAACCATCTGATCTTCTCCAAACGTTTGCGCAACTCAAATCCATTGAAAACTGATCCATACGTTTTACGAAGATCTTCCAACGTTTCTTCATATGTCTTCAGCATAAAATCAGCTCGTGAGTGTAGCCAAATTTTTGCGTTACCTTTTAACTGTTTGATGACTAGAAGCTTCATAGTTTGACAATTGAGTGCCAGAGCACGCTTGGTGTTTTCCAGTATAGTAATAAAATGGCCAACATCTTCCTCGTTTCGACCCTCGAAATACGGCAAAAGAGCAGCAATCTCTTCAAGGCGAAAAAAGTTTCTTTGTATTTCCAATGCGGAGCCGTTAATATTGAACAATCCTTGACATCCACAACCAACAATATCCTGATGACTGCTCACGTTATTTTCCAGAAGCGAATTTCCTCTCAACAATTCTCCGTTTCCATCGTTTGAACATACTTGACCAGTTTGCAGAGACGAAATTGTAGCATTCATGGTGCCTTCAGCAACGATTCCTACAGATTTGCTTGCAACTTCTTAATGAAGAATTCGGTCAGCAGCTTCAAATCTCCGAAAGGATGACGAAGTTCATCGGAAGTCTTCTGAATGCGTAGCGTTATCCCACTTCTGATTTGTGGTGATATGGGGGTGCTCAATAAATACAACCGTTTACTTTGAGGTCGTTTTACAGAATAGTCTTTATTCTTCTAATGTCATCTTAATGTCAATGCCTACCTTGATTAATATTATTCACTACACGCAGCTACACTTGAAGATGGCTGGAGGGACATCCGATCCGCCATAGGGGGCCGTCCATATACCACGTGCACAGCTTGGTGGGGGGAGGGGGTTAGCGAAAAGTCCACGCTTGTCCATGGAGAGGGGGGTGGGGGTTCGTCAAATGTCCACGTGGACAACATTGACATATAAATTGGCTTCTTTAACGGTGTTGATGCGATATTCTGAATCTGCATGTCAAACTGAGCCGAAATTAAATTTTCATGAGTTTTGGAGCCCGGGAACCTATTTAAAAATCAATTTGAAGTTAGTATGGGAGCGATTTGTCAAATCACCCCTCGTCGCAGTTTTTACTGGGCGGAGCTGTCAAACAGTTGCCCAGCGGTCAAAAGGTGAATTCAAAAAAATTCTTTGAAATTGATTTTAGGTACCAAAATAAGGTTCTAAAAATCTGAAAAAAATCATAGTGGCTCAGATAAAGGTGCTCTTTCGAATAAAATCAAAAACTCAATACATTTTTCACAATTTAAAAACCCAATTAGGAAACAAGAATATACAATCGAAACAAATTATGTCGCATTATTGATGAGATTCTCTTCAACAGTTCTTTCATACATTATATTTTATTATACATTGTCTTTGAGTTGTAAGTTACTTCTTCGAGGAAAAAAATCATGGTATTGATTCACAGACTAATTTGTTATAAATTATTTCTAATTACTTGGTTTTCTTTATCGAGGAATATTCTGGAGATTTAAAATGGAGTGTATGAAAATTTTCATTGAATATCTGTATGATTTTTTTCAAGTTTCATCTCAAATTTTGAAACTACTTCAAAGTTTCGAAATACATGTAGGGATTTGCTGGCTTATCTCAAAAAATTTTTTGTAAGTTCCTTTAAAATTTTTACGATGTTTCTAATGGATATTAAAGTCTAAACCTCACCAATACAATTAAGTTGCTGTAAATCTTGTATTTTGTAAGAATCTAAGGCCGAGTGATATGCTGACTGCTACGACTGCACGTGGCATTTGCACTGCGATTAAATTTTGTCCATCATTGAAGGCCTTGGAAAGTAGTCGCCATTATTGTGTTTTTCTTGCAACGCACAATACCTTATCTCAACAAAACAATCAGACAATCATAGATTGAACAAACATTCTAAAAAACACCGTCTTCAACCTGAGGCTGTACGTGCAAACTAAACATTGAACAATCACTAACATTAGGCGATAGACATTACACAAAAAAACCCCAATGAAGAATTTCCGTTTGACGAATTTTTTTCACCAACTGGAGCAAGAATCAAACCCACACTCTCACAAACATGAAGCTGAATTTAATTCAATGTTGAAAACTTGCAGGTACCTATTTTGTGTTACTTGTTTGTATACTATGTAAAGCTATAGAATATTTGTATTTTATAAAGTTTTCAATTATATTTAAGACATGGTTTACGAAGAAAAAAAAAACAATATTAATAAAAAAAAAAACTTTTCAATATCACTTTTTCCATTGAATTTAGAAATAGGAAAAAAAAAACTTTTTTTTTCTGATGTCCACGTGGACAATTGGGGAGGGGGGTAGGGGTCAATGAAAATTCCACGCTTGTCCACGGGGAGGGGGGAGGGGGTCAAAAACCATGAATTTTCTGTCCACGTGGTATATGGACGGCCCCTAGGTAGTACCTCGGCTACAGCACTAGGCTTCGCGACCCCGAATCACAGAAACGACTGGTACGACGGTGAATGTGAACAGTTGAAAAACGAGAAGAATGCAGCATGGGCGAGAATGCTGCAACACCGGACGAGAGCGAATGAGGCACGTTACAAACAGGCGCGGAACAGGCAGAACTCAGTCTTCCGGATGAAGAAGCGCCAGCAGGAAGAACGAGATCGCGAAGCGATGGAAGAGCTGTACCGCGCTAAGGACACACGAAAGTTCTACGAGAAGCTGAACCGCTCGCGCAGAGGCTTTGTGCCACAAGCCGACATGTGCCGAGATAATCACGGGAATATTCTCACGAGCGAGCGTGAGGTGGTCGAGAGGTGGCGGCAGCATTACGATGAGCACCTCAATGGCGACGTTGCAAGTACCGAAGGGTGCGTGGTAACAGATCTAGGAGTATGTGCACAGGACGAAAAACTTCCGGCCCCTGACCTCCAAGAGATTGAGGAGGAGGTTGGCCGGTTGAAAAACAACAAAGCCGCTGGAGCAGATCAACTACCAAGCGAGCTTCTAAAATACGGTGGAGAAGCACTGGTGAGAGCACTACACTGGGTCATTACCAAGATTTGGGAGGAGGAAGTATTACCGGAGGAATGGATGGAAGGTATCGTGTGTCCCATCTACAAAAAGGGCGACAAGTTGGATTGCGGAAACTACCGCGCGATCACACTACTGAGCGCTGCCTACAAGATACTCTCCCAAATTTTATGCCGCCGTCTATCACCGATTGCAAGAGAGTTCGTGGGGCAATATCAGGCTGGATTCATGGGTGAACGCGCTACAACGGACCAGATGTTCGCCATCCGCCAGGTGTTGCAGAAATGCCGCGAATACAACGTGCCCACACATCACTTGTTCATCGATTTCAAATCGGCGTATGATACAATCGATCGAGAACAGCTATGGCAGATTATGCACGAATACGGATTCCCGGATAAACTGATACGGTTGATCAAGGCGACGATGGATCGAGTGATGTGCGTAGTTCGAGTATCAGGGACACTCTCGAGTCCCTTCGAATCTCGCAAAGGGTTACGGCAAGGTGATGGTCTTTCGTGCTTGCTGTTCAACATTGCTTTGGAGGGTGTAATAAGAAGAGCGGGGATAAACACGAGTGGGACGATTTTCACGAAGTCCGTTCAGCTGCTTGGTTTCGCCGATGATATTGATATTATTGCTCGTAAATTTGAGACGATGGCGGAAACGTACATCCGACTAAAGAGGGAAGCCAGGCGAATCGGATTAGTCATGAATGTGTCGAAGACAAAGTACATGATGGCAAAGGGCTCCAGGGAGGAATCACCGCGTGTGTGAAGAATTAGCAATAAGTTAAAATTCACAAATAAAAAAAAAAAAAAAAAAAAAAAAAAAGGAATCACCGCGCCCGCCACCCCGAATTCATATCGACGGTGATGAAATCGAGGCGGTTGAAGAATTCGTGTACTTGGGCTCACTGGTGACCGACGACAACGACACCAGCAGAGAAATTCAGAGGCGCATTGTGGCAGGAAATCGTGCTTACTTTGGACTCCGCAGAACTCTACGATCGAATAAAGTTCGCCGTAACACGAATTTAACCATCTATAAAACTTTGATTAGACCGGTAGCCCTTTATGGGCACGAAACATGGACCCTACGTGCAGAGGACCAACGCGCCCTTGGAGTTTTCGAACGGAAGGTGTTGCGTACCATCTACGGCGGAGTGCAGATGGAAGACGGGACTTGGAGAAGGCGAATGAACCACGAGCTGCATCAGCAGCTGGGAGAACCAACCATCGTCCATACCGCTAAAATCGGGAGGCTACGGTGGGTGGGTCACGTCATCAGGATGTCGGATAGCAACCCGACTAAAATGGTTCTCGAGAGTCATCCGACCGGTACAAGAAGACGTGAAGCGCAGCGAGCTAGGTGGGTCGACCAAGTGGAGGACGATCTGCGGACCCTACGCAGAGTGCGGAACTGGAGACAAACAGCCATGGACCGAGTGGAATGGAGGCGGCTACTATGTACAGCAGAGGCCACCCCGGCCTTAGCCTGACCGGTAAGTAAGTACGAACCCGAATTGTACGAGAATTTGAAGATAACATTTTAGTCGTGAGATTTCAGTAAGCTCTGATACAACATAGAAACATTTATAGGTGGGATCCTGCTTTATGATTATGATATGTGGTATCCTGCTTTATGATTGCTATTGTATCTTTCTTAACCATATTTAGACTTTGTAGTCGATATGACCCTGCCAAACACGCTGGACGTGGTGCGCCTATCCAAACATGCTAACATTCTAGGAGGGTTAATGCTGAAACCAAATCCAAATAAAAAACCAAATTATACAAAAATTCTCATGTATTCAGTAAGCACTGAAATTGTATTAGAAGCTGTTAGAAAGTGTTAAAACAATAGTTGCATTCCTATCTCTAGAATTCGAATATTTCTTTCAGGTTGAAGCCATTACCTTGACCAGGAAAGCTCAGAAAAGTTTTTTGAAAAAAGTCTTTCATAGTCGAATTTCAAGTTCTGGCCCGTCAACTGGTGTGGAGTGTTAGCTGTGGTCCGCGGCCGTGAAATGTTAGGCAGGCCTGATGTGTAATGTTTAGCTCAATGAGCAAAAACAAAGATTTATCAAATATTTATTTGTTGAAACTTGTTCTACAAAAAATTTTGATCATTCGACATTTATCCATTCGACCTTTTGTCCTTCGACCATTTGTCCTTTGACCTTCTGTCCTAAAGCCGTTCCATTTATGTAACGAGTCGGGACTACCTAAATTTAATAATAATTTAAAAGGCTTCTTCACTTAAAAGCTTTCAATTTATTCCCAAAATGGATTTTGAGGTTGCAATGAAGTTTAAGTAGGGCAAGTGGCTAGGAGATTTATAGGGGAGTCATGCGGATTTTCATAGAACTTCCAATGGAGTTTCAGGAAGGTGGAGGGGTCAGAAGTATTATAGGCGGCTACAGGGGCGTTTTCGGGAGATCTCAGGTGCCTTGCAGAGGGTCCCAGAGGATTTTCGTCATCATTTCAGGAAATTTCAAAGGAGATGTACGGAAGGCGTTTTCGGGGATTCCGGAAGGTCTCAGGTGCATTACTTGGGGTCCAAGGGGGTTTCAAGTGGTACCAGGAGGTATCAATGGTGAAATCGGTGAATTCAGAATGTTTCAGAGGGTTTTCCGTGGAGGGGGGGGGCTAGGAAGGGGTCCTTGGTGGTCTCAAGGGCATTTCAAGGGGTTTCAAGAAGTACCAATAGGTCTCAGAGGCGTTCTCGAGAATTCGGAAGAATCTCAGGGGCGTTACAGGAAGTTTTCAAGGAAGTTCAGGTGGTCCGCAGTTTGAAATAAAAACAATTTGGTTCACTACTCTCAGGCAGTGAATCAAAATTGAACCATCGCGCAAGAATAACGACAATGTCGCAACCTGAATTTGTTGCGACATTCTACCCAATGCGACATAGGTTTGTCCCAACTTGAACAGAATAGAACAAAGATCGTTCACCACGAGTTTAGAGATTTTTAAGACTTGAATTGTGATTTTCGAGCGGTAATTTCGAGTCGGTGAACACTACAACGCTGCTAAAGATGTATCATCAAAAAGTTTTGATTTTGGGTTGGTAATAATTGATTATTCACGAGTTGAAAAGTACGCAACACTGCTCTCAGGTGAACTTAAGAGGGATTCCAGAGGATTTTTAAAGCGTTTTATGAACAGTTCTGGCGGTTTTTCGGAAGCGATTCAAGATGCTCTAGACTTGAAGATATGATGACCTTCGCTCAAGAAAGAGATTGAACATTGAACTCTCCCATTGACAGCACATACCACATGAGGTGATCTGGCGTTCATAGGAATAGTACTACCATTAGACCATCGCACATGCTCATGACTGTGCAAATTGTTCGTTTTCTTTTAAGACAATAAAAGCGTGTTCCATGTCTTTTGAACTATAATCGACTGAAAAAGTTTAGCATTACCTGAACAGACTTCAGAACAGGGTAACTCATAAAATATGATATAATGTTTGCTCCTTTGTGCACTTATCATTAAATCATCCCGTCGAACATTTCATCATCAGGCTTTGTTGATCTTACAGAATCATCAAAGCTGCATACACCTTTACAAACGTAGCCTGTGTTGCATGTATTACGCATGAAACCAGTACGGGACAAAACTACAAAATTCAGCACATGTGCGCGGTTCACCGAGCCAACGCTGACCCAATCGCATCATATGGCACGTTGGCAAAAAAATCATCCACCGACGAAAAACTCGGACCCACCATAAATTTGTGCTGATACGAGAAAATATGCTAAATAGGCATTTAATAAATGCCAGAAATTCCAGCACAATATGTACGCATATCCCGCTTGCAAGTGTGCTCCAGTTTCCACTGTTTTTCTGTTTTACTAGTCTACACTTTCTACCCACGTGTTTCGCTAACGTTTCACGCGGACAACCTTGGCCCCCGATGACGAACGTCCGGCCACGCCAGCAGCGGTCATCCAGTTGTTGATTCCAGCACATTCCACACGGACCGAATTTTTCCAACCTGTTTTGCTAGCGTTCACACAACCCCTATCTACGCCCAACCCACCCATCTACTCCCCCAAATTCCCCGAGCACCTCACCGGGCAGAGGTAGTCGGAATCAAAATGGATCGCGCCTGTGGGAGTTATTAGCATATTATAAAATTTAATTTTCCCTGTTCGTTCATTTCGGGTTTGTTTTAAAGGTCCACTGCCGACGGCAGATTTCCGATAGAAAGAATCCGCAAACAGAGACTCAGACTCGCTCCGTCGTCGTAGATTGGACTGGACCTAGTTCGTAAAGCAATCCACCAGCATCCCAGTACGGAGGGTTAGCCTAACATTAGCCTAACGTGAGACTAACTGGCCAGCATGTTAGGCTAACTTTTTGTCTCACTTTTGCCTAATGTTAGTCTAAAATTAGACAGATATGACACACTTTTGTTAGACATGTTGCAAATTCGAAACATGTTTGTTAGTCTAACATTAGACTAACGTTAGACATGTTTTAGTATGGGCTGTTAGACGAATGTTAGGCATAGATTTTATGCTGCTTCCCAGTACGGAGGGTTAGCCTAACATTAGCCTAACGTGAGACTAACTGGCCAGCATGTTAGGCTAACTTTTTGTCTCACTTTTGCCTAATGTTAGTCTAAAATTAGACAGATATGACACACTTTTGTTAGACATGTTGCAAATTCGAAACATGTTTGTTAGTCTAACATTAGACTAACGTTAGACATGTTTTAGTATGGGCTGTTAGACGAATGTTAGGCATAGATTTTATGCTGATTGTTTTCATTCCAGCTGTCATCCGAGCAAGAAGTGTGATTGTAGTAGTGAACTTTTATCGGCGTTCACTACTACAACCGCACTTCTGCCTCGAATGAAAGCTGGACGAAACATATTTGATAAAAAACTCGGAGCCCGTTTTAATTTTAATTTTAATTTTAATTTTAATTTTAATTTTAATTTAATTTTAATTTTAATTTTAATTTTAATTTTAATTTTAATTTTAATTTTAATTTTAATTTTAATTTTAATTTTAATTTTAATTTTAATTTTAATTTTAATTTTAATTTTAATTTTAATTTTAATTTTAATTTTAATTTTAATTTTAATTTTAATTTTAATTTTAATTTTAATTTTAATTTTAATTTTAATTTTAATTTTAATTTTAATTTTAATTTTAATTTTAATTTTAATTTTAATTTTAATTTTAATTTTAATTTTAATTTTAATTTTAATTTTAATTTTAATTTTAATTTTAATTTTAATTTTAATTTTAATTTTAATTTTAATTTTAATTTTAATTTTAATTTTAATTTTAATTTTAATTTTAATTTTAATTTTAATTTTAATTTTAATTTTAATTTTAATTTTAATTTTAATTTTAATTTTAATTTTAATTTTAATTTTAATTTTAATTTTAATTTTAATTTTAATTTTAATTTTAATTTTAATTTTAATTTTAATTTTAATTTTAATTTTAATTTTAATTTTAATTTTAATTTTAATTTTAATTTTAATTTTAATTTTAATTTTAATTTTAATTTTAATTTTAATTTTAATTTTAATTTTAATTTTAATTTTAATTTTAATTTTAATTTTAATTTTAATTTTAATTTTAATTTTAATTTTAATTTTAATTTTAATTTTAATTTTAATTTTAATTTTAATTTTAATTTTAATTTTAATTTTAATTTTAATTTTAATTTTAATTTTAATTTTAATTTTAATTTTAATTTTAATTTTAATTTTAATTTTAATTTTAATTTTAATTTTAATTTTAATTTTAATTTTAATTTTAATTTTAATTTTAATTTTAATTTTAATTTTAATTTTAATTTTAATTTTAATTTTAATTTTAATTTTAATTTTAATTTTAATTTTAATTTTAATTTTAATTTTAATTTTAATTTTAATTTTAATTTTAATTTTAATTTTAATTTTAATTTTAATTTTAATTTTAATTTTAATTTTAATTTTAATTTTAATTTTAATTTTAATTTTAATTTTAATTTTAATTTTAATTTTAATTTTAATTTTAATTTTAATTTTAATTTTAATTTTAATTTTAATTTTAATTTTAATTTTAATTTTAATTTTAATTTTAATTTTAATTTTAATTTTAATTTTAATTTTAATTTTAATTTTAATTTTAATTTTAATTTTAATTTTAATTTTAATTTTAATTTTAATTTTAATTTTAATTTTAATTTTAATTTTAATTTTAATTTTAATTTTAATTTTAATTTTAATTTTAATTTTAATTTTAATTTTAATTTTAATTTTAATTTTAATTTTAATTTTAATTTTAATTTTAATTTTAATTTTAATTTTAATTTTAATTTTAATTTTAATTTTAATTTTAATTTTAATTTTAATTTTAATTTTAATTTTAATTTTAATTTTAATTTTAATTTTAATTTTAATTTTAATTTTAATTTTAATTTTAATTTTAATTTTAATTTTAATTTTAATTTTAATTTTAATTTTAATTTTAATTTTAATTTTAATTTTAATTTTAATTTTAATTTTAATTTTAATTTTAATTTTAATTTTAATTTTAATTTTAATTTTAATTTTAATTTTAATTTTAATTTTAATTTTAATTTTAATTTTAATTTTAATTTTAATTTTAATTTTAATTTTAATTTTAATTTTAATTTTAATTTTAATTTTAATTTTAATTTTAATTTTAATTTTAATTTTAATTTTAATTTTAATTTTAATTTTAATTTTAATTTTAATTTTAATTTTAATTTTAATTTTAATTTTAATTTTAATTTTAATTTTAATTTTAATTTTAATTTTAATTTTAATTTTAATTTTAATTTTAATTTTAATTTTAATTTTAATTTTAATTTTAATTTTAATTTTAATTTTAATTTTAATTTTAATTTTAATTTTAATTTTAATTTTAATTTTAATTTTAATTTTAATTTTAATTTTAATTTTAATTTTAATTTTAATTTTAATTTTAATTTTAATTTTAATTTTAATTTTAATTTTAATTTTAATTTTAATTTTAATTTTAATTTTAATTTTAATTTTAATTTTAATTTTAATTTTAATTTTAATTTTAATTTTAATTTTAATTTTAATTTTAATTTTAATTTTAATTTTAATTTTAATTTTAATTTTAATTTTAATTTTAATTTTAATTTTAATTTTAATTTTAATTTTAATTTTAATTTTAATTTTAATTTTAATTTTAATTTTAATTTTAATTTTAATTTTAATTTTAATTTTAATTTTAATTTTAATTTTAATTTTAATTTTAATTTTAATTTTAATTTTAATTTTAATTTTAATTTTAATTTTAATTTTAATTTTAATTTTAATTTTAATTTTAATTTTAATTTTAATTTTAATTTTAATTTTAATTTTAATTTTAATTTTAATTTTAATTTTAATTTTAATTTTAATTTTAATTTTAATTTTAATTTTAATTTTAATTTTAATTTTAATTTTAATTTTAATTTTAATTTTAATTTTAATTTTAATTTTAATTTTAATTTTAATTTTAATTTTAATTTTAATTTTAATTTTAATTTTAATTTTAATTTTAATTTTAATTTTAATTTTAGTTTTAATTTTAATTTTAATTTTAATTTTAATTTTAATTTTAATTTTAATTTTAATTTTAATTTTAATTTTAATTTTAATTTTAATTTTAATTTTAGTTTTAATTTTAATTTTAATTTTAATTTTAATTTTAATTTTAATTCAATTTAATTAATTTATTTAATTTTAATTTTAATTTAATTTAATTAAAATTTAATCAAAATTTAATTAAAATTTAATTGAAATTTAATTAAAATTTAATTGAAATTTAAATAAAATTTAATTGAAATTTAATTAAAATTTAATTAAAATATAATTTAAATTTAATTTAAATTTAATTAAAATTTAATTAAAATTTTATTAAAATTTTATTAAAATTTTATTAAAATTTAATTAAAATTTAATTAAAACTTGATTAAAATTTAATTAAAATTTAATTAAAATTTAATTAAAATTTAATTAAAATTTAATTGATATTAAATGAAAAATAAATCATATTAAAAATAAAATGACTCACCGACACGATGGAGCCAAACTTAACGGAATCGGTCACTGTTTTGGAGATAACTGGTTCCGGCGACGGTACGACGCGAACGAAACGGACTTCGTGGCCAGGAGCAGCGACGATTAACTGACGGTTTGGACAACGCAACGACGGAAGTGGTTCCTACGGGTTTAACTATTTGAGACGAGCAATTTTTTCTTTTTCTCGACCGACGAACGCGATTTTTAAGCTGCCGCAACTAACAAAGTGTTTTTCCACTGCCATTTGCTCAACTGTCAATGATGCGCGAAAAAATCGAACATTCAGCATAAATTCGGGGTTATGATTTATGCTCTCCAAAAATTTTCGATGAGCAACATAACTAACAAATGCCTAACATTGTCGAACGCCTAACTTCCTCCGTGCTGGGATGCCAGCACCACCAGACTAGAGCATCTTTTGTCACCATTGTTATCGGTTCAACAGGGAACCGTTTTCTTTTTTGAGGGGTGGTTCTAAAAGTTGGAAATCTAATTATCCTAAAAATTGGTCCCCATTCGGGCATCCGGTACAAATAGGACATTAGAGCCGTTAAGGTTGTTTGTCCGCCTGCGGATCTTCTTGGACGAGCTGGCCATAGCTGGAAAAGAGCGCTGCTGGTGCAAAAAAGGCGGCAGAAAAATCATAAATTGAATCATATTTTTCTGTGGGGTACCTTCTGGTCGTGTCTGCTGGAGAGTCGGGGGGTGAGGGAAAGATGACTGGCTGTGATCTATTTGGGTAGAATTCTATTTGTGTTTGACAACTAATTCAACCGTACTGGCGAAAATGACAAAACTTCTGGGCAATGCCAAGGTGCCTACTTTTTATTGTTGTTCTTTCGATTTGCGAAAGGTTGTACAGTTCTTTTAGAGTGTTGTTATTTATTTGAGAACTAGGATCGCCTAACAGCTGAAGAGGTATATCTTTATGAATCAAAACGTCTGACCAGTAAAAGCTGAAGAGGTAAACGCTCAGATATTTAGTGAGATCATGCTGAAGGTGATGGTTTGGATTCCCGGTGGCTTCAGAAACATTTTGCCATGACAAAACAATATACAGGGGTTAGCCAAAATGTTTGGGATAGGCTTTTTTTTTCCTTGTTGGGTACATTTCCACTGCGACCAATTGTTGATCTATTGTGGCGGGCCCCTATTTAATATATATGCCATATGCCAGTTTGTAATATCACTATGAGTTAAGTGATTCCACTTGCTGACTGTAGGCATTATCCCAGTAAGGTATTACAGATCGAATAAAATGTATAACCTTGCTAGGAGAAGTCATCCATACGTCTGATGGTTGTATTACGCTCTTATCAAAATATATGCACCTCTTATGGAAAAGTGCATCACAGTTACACAATAAATGCTCCGAATCTTCCTTGCAAATTCTACAGAATCGACAAGTGTCATCTTCCAATATTCCTAGTAGTTTTAAAAAGTATTTGCTTGAGCAGTGACCTGTTACTAAACCACAAAAAGTATTCTTTTTTAGACAAACTCAGAATGTTTCGAGTAATGTTTTTGTTTGGAGATATAAATCTTTTAGATTGTCGTGCTATAACCGTGTTTTTCCAAACTTCTTCTATCATATTCTTTTCCCAGTTTTTCAGTTCCAGTTTGAGGGTACATTCTGAGGCCCCACAAAATGGTTCTGGACCTAGGAAAGGTTTTGAAGATCCAAGTCTTGCTAACAAATCCGCCTTTTCGTTTCCTTGAATCCCACAGTGCCCAGGTACCCAGAATAGATTAACTGTGCTATTTTTAGCCACCTCGTGTAGTGATTGAATGCATTCCCAAACTAATTTTGAAGTGCATGTGAAAGATTTCAACACCAGCTCCAACCCTGTCATTTATTTTTGAGCCATCTGTGAAAAAAACCACTGAGCCTGGCCGAATATTAGGCCCCCCTGATTCCCACTCAGTGCGACTTGGAAATGTTACATTGAATAATTGTTCAAAGTTATACTGCCTGTTCATCCAATCTTCATGATTAATTAAAGAATTGATTTTAAAATCTTTCAGAACACTGAGATGACCCCTAAGGCCTCCAGAAAATAGATCTCTGGTTCTTCTCAACCTTACAGCGGTTTTCTCAGCTTCTAATTGAACAAACAAATGTAGTGGTAGCATATTTAGTATTGCATCTAACGCCTTTGAAGGCGTACTACGTATAGCTCCAGTAATGGAAATAGTAGCAAGTCTTTGCAGTTTCTCCAACCTCTGTTGAATATACTTTACTTTGGTTCTTGGTCACCAAACTAAACCTGCGTATGTTATTCTGGGTCTTACTATAGCCGTATAAATCCAATGGATCATTTTTGGCCTAAGTCCCCATTTATTACCAAATGTTTTCTTACTTATCCATAAGGCATTTATGGCCTTACTTATTATTTGATCTAAGTGTGTGTTCCAGTTGAGTTTACTATCGAGAATCACTCCCAAATATTTTACCTTTAGACAAAGCAGTATTTTATTTTCCCCCAAGTAAATATCAGGAATTTTATATTTCCTTCTTTGTGTAAACGAAATAATAGCAGTTTTTTGAGGATTTATGGATAACCCCTCATTTTCACACCACCTTAACGTAAAATTTATTGCACTTTGCATTCTATCTCTAATAACTTTTTCAAATTTACCACGAACTATAATGACTATATCATCTGCGAATCCAATTATTTCAAACCCTTGCTCTTCAAGGTTTGACAATAGTTCATCTACTAATAATGACCACAAAGAGGTGAAAGAACACCTCCTTGAGGACAACCTTTAACGGTTCTCACTGTAATTGTTGAATTTCCATGGCTACTTATTATTTCACGTTTTTGCAGCATTTCAACTATCCAATGTACAATAGTTATATCAAATCTACGTTAATTCATCACATTCTTCATTGAACTGTGAGAAGCATTGTCAAATGCTCCTTCTATATCAAGAAAAGTAGCCAACATTATCTCCTTGGCTTCAAAAGTCCTCTCAATTTTAGTTACTAGAGTATGAAGTGCTGTTATTGTTGATTTTCCTGGCTGGTAAGCAAATTGGTGTTTGTTTAGTGGAATCGATTTTAAATATGTTGATTTAATATAATCATCAATAAGTTTTTCCATTACTTTTAACATGAATGACGAAAGGCTAATGGGTCTAAAGGATTTTGGATTGGGATAGGCTACTTCTCTTTCCCTCATAAAAAAAATCAACATGCTGTATATTTTCATGAAATGTATCAAACACTCTCAAATTTTGACTGCTTGTTAACCTTTTATGTGTGCATCATTGGTTCAAATTTGAACTCCATTGGTTTATCTTTCGTGAAGTTAGAACTGTCTCGCGAAAAACTTTTTTAAAACAATTATTTGTTAAACTGTCATGGCAAAAGTGTAGAATTGCTTAATGTTAGAATACACATTAATAAAAACAAAAACAAAACAAACTGTCGTATCTCCGAAACCAGTATTTAAATCGAAGTTAATGAAATTTTGAACATTCATTAACAATAAATTGATACTTAATACAACGTTATAAAAAAATAATATTTTTAACGACATATAAAGTTTAACCTATTTATCGTTTTCATTTCATTCGATTCGGTTCACTGGTTCCCGAGATATGATGGTTCAAAAAATGGTTGTCTAAAATACTGTTTATGAGAACAGTTCTAGCTTTGCGAAAGATTAATCAATCGATTTGAACCAATGATGCACACATAAAAGGTTAATAAACAGCCAAATTTGAGAATGTTTGATACATTCAATGAAAAGTTACAGCTTGTTTGTTTTTTTTTTGTGAGAAAAAATGCATATCCCAAACCTTTTGGCCGTCCCCTGTTACCTTTTATAAACAAAACCCGTGAAATTGTTCTAAAAGTTCTTCAATTTTGAATTCTGTAGCATTCAACAGTTTGTAAACTCCGCCTACATAGGGGAACCAACAAATTTTGGACACAGCAACATGCCAATATTTTTTGGACATCTACGGCAAAAACAAACGGCAGTGTTCCATATACATTGGGCTAACGTTGAGTCCAAATTACGTTGGTTCCCCTTCACGTATGCGCCACCGTACCACGCCGTCGCCACCAATAGCAATAATAAAGGGAATTTTAAAAACAGTTTTTATACTTTTTCGACGTTATTTTTTTTTTCTTTTCTCTCATGTAAAACGTTTGCATTTTTCATGACTTTTGTCAACGATTTCTCAATGAAATACTTTGAAGATCCTCTTTTTTTTCAAAAGTTCTAACAAGCGCGTATCTTCAGTAAATTTCAACGGAATATCAATAAAATGCTTGGAGGTATTCTCATGAGATCCACAAACACTTTCCCTACATATTGTTGGCATACCTTTTGGAAGATTTCTACAGCCATATTCATGTGATATTTTTGACGATTTTCGTTGATATTCTTGGCGACTCAACAATTCCCAAGGCAGATTTCCTGTCAAACATCAATTTTTTCCTATTTTTTTCAGGAATTATTCTCGAGATTACTTTCAGGAAATTTTCCACGGATTTCATCAGATTTTTTAAATATACTTATTCTCCTTAAAATCGTGAGACGATACTTCTCAGAATCTTGAGAGGATCCTTCTCAGAATTCTAACAGGACTTTTCTCAGAATCCTGATTAGATCTGCTTAAAATCTTGAAAGTATTCACCACAGAATTCTGTGAGAATCCTCCTCAAAGTATTGAGAAGATCTGAATTCTGAGACGATTCAGCCTAGAAACCTGTGAATATTCTCCTTAAAATCATGAGACGATGCTTATCAGAATCTTGAGACGTTTTTTTTCTGAATCCTGAGAGGATTCTTCTCTGAATCCCGAGAGGATTCTTCTCTGAATCCCGAGAGGTTTCTTATGAGCATCCAAGAACCTCCAGAAATTTCAACAAGAATTCTTCTAGAAACCCTTTCATGCTTGAGAAATTGCATCATGAATTATTTCAGAAATTTCTTCAGGTATTCTTTCAGAAACCCACCCACAGATTCCAGCCTTCTATACATTTTTTTAAATCAATAACTCAGAAATGTTCAGAAAATTTCTTAAAAACTTTTGGGAATATTTTGGGGATGCTTTAAGGACACATATGATCGAACCCAAGTTTGGCCCTCAAAATGGCTGCTTTTAAAATACCAAAAGCACGGATCTCGTTCCCAAACAACACATAGCTAAAATTACTACTCATTGCCTGCTCGCATCGAGTAGCATTTGTGACTTAATACGTTTTGTGGATCGGTGCTCTTGAAAACGCGAGTCAAAAATACACCTGGACGCGATGATTCATCAGGGATTCATTAAAGAATATCTCCAAGGATTCCTTTAGAAATTCTTTGGAAATTTCTTCAAAGATATGAATTTAAATTTTCCTAAGCATTTCTTAAAAAAAAACTTTTATATGGGATGTTTATTATGTTGCTCCATTGATTCCTTGGAAAGTCCGTCAAGCAAAAAGTGACCATTTTCAATCTACGTCTTCCTTATGACACACTTTTTGTATTAGATTTCTAAAATTTGTTTACAGGTTGTAACACGTTGTAAATGCTCCTCCCTCTTCATAGTAGAACCTAATTTATGGACGTATTCCAGGAATGGAGAAATTGTCTAACAAATTCTTTGGTGACGTTCATGAAGAGATGTTTAATCCACCGAAGGAGTTGTATTACTCAATGAGGTAATCGAATGATTATTTTTCAGGAATACCTCTTGATTTTTTCCAAGTACTCCGGCAGGAAATCTTCCATAGAATCCAGAAAAAATCAAGGTGTTTTTGGAAACCCGTTCAGGGTTTTCCTCAGAAATTTCTTCAGAGATATCTTCAGATATATATCTCTAGGAGTTTCTTCAGAAAATCCTACATGGGCTCATTAAAGAATGCGTACAGAATTTTTCTATCACGAACTCCTCTAGAGATTCAGAAATTTCCCTGAAACCCAGTGAAAATACCCTCAGTAATTAAAAAGAAAAACTGGTCAAGTACTATTCCTTTTAGTTCCACTAAAAATTCGCATCCTTTGACAGATTCGTATTTTGACCTCAACTGCAAGGTCGTATCAGTAATGTCTGCAGCAATTCCTCACGAAGCACATTATTTTTTCAGTGATTCCAGCATTTTTATTTTTATTTTTTTTTATTTGTCATAATCCAGAATTGATTCATCCAGAGATTCTTGCAAAAAATCATACAGATTCCTTCTGTGGGTTTTTTTTCAGACTTTCATCTTGAGATTATACTAGAAGTTCTTTTTTTTGGAATTGCTCCTGCAGTACCTTCTGAAATATTTCCTTGGTTTATTTCAAAAATTCCTCCAGGAACTCTTTTAGTTTTTCGCCCATAGACTTTTCAGAAGTTCTTCATGAAATTACACAAAAAAGGGAAAAGGGAAAAATTATTCAATCCCTGAAGGAATTTCTAAAAAATCCTGGAGCAACCTCTCGAGGTGTATATAGGTGAAATTTTGCTGAACTTTTAAAATGTGTTCCTGAAATAATAATTTTTGTACGGGGGTTTTTTTATTATCGTACAAATTGGTACCAAGGTTCTCGGAATTCAATGATTTTTTTTTTCACAGTTAGGGTTTATATATATATGTATATATATATATGAACAAAAACAAAATTGAAAAAAAAAAATCAGGGTCGTCTAATTTTCCGGAAAAATCCAGTGGAAAACCAACACTTTCTACAGACACCACCTACTTTGAAAAATCATAACTCAAGAACGAAGCATCGTGGACACAATTTTTTTTTTGTGAAATCATAAAGCAAATTATCTCAGCAATTGAAAAAAAATACAAAATGAAAACTGTTCTCCACAAAATTTTCCACTGTTGAGGGAAATTGGTTGGAAAAGTCGGAATCGGAAAAACTATTTTCGCACTCCGGGAAAAATATATTTTTGGAAGAGAATTACATAAGCTATAATCTGTGAATTTTTCAATGTGGTTTTCCTCCGTTCCTGAGTTATGACCAATTTTGTGCAAATTAATAATTAAGACGGTCGAAAATCAACCAACATCTGGACCATTTCCACAGATCCTCTAATCATCAGCTGAAATTTAATGCACTACAATATCGTAAGCTCACGAAATAGACTGAATAGTGTTCTTCTTCTCCACTCATTTTTCAAATTTTAAGGAAATACCGTGAAACTACCAGACGGTAGTGGGATACAGGAAATACCGGGGCCATAAAACCGGTAACATAGCACAATGTCGGAAAGTAAACAAACGTCGAATTACGACATGAGAATTTTCTTATTTAGTATTTAACTTAAGTTTTTTGAATTAAGTGTGCCATATAGGGATCACTCATAAAATACATGAAAATGCTAAAGCAGTGATTCCCAAAGTGGGCGAAATCGCCCCCTTGGGGGCGAAAATCAGGCCCAGGGGGGCGAAAATTTGAGAAATCAAAATTGGGGGGCGAAAATACTAAAAAGGGGGGCGATTTTTTCAATGATTGAAAACATCAATAGTATTGAATTACAAGTCGATAATGTCAACTGAATCATAAAAACTCTCTGACATTCAAGCTTACAGTTCAAGTTTTGTCTAAGATAATAAAAAATGCTGTGATTTTAAGACATAAGCATCGACTCAATTCTACAAAATTGTTGGTATTTATCTGGACTCTTTGACAACATTGTTTGACGTATTTCTGAAGGGTTTGTGTGATTCTGGAAATCTAAATATAAAAAAAATATTTGGAAACTCCTATAATGAACTTTCATGACTCGTGATTAGTTTTTGTCAAAATTATGAAAAGCACATAGTTTTTTTTCTCGCGAATTGATGAGAAAAATTGCATTCAACTCGTAGGCAGACTTATTCATGGAATTTCCAAGCTAAAATATGAATAGGGTCAGGGACCATGTGGGCAGGAACACCTATTTTGGGCGTGTCTCAACAATCAAGTTAATCGGTTCAAAATTGACTGAGTTATAGCAGCAAGTGCCCAAATAGGTGCTCCTGCCCAAATGGTCCCAGACCCTATCAGTCGAATTTCAGAACACTTTTCTGATGAAATTCGTATCACAGTGTTTACAAACAACTGTGTTTGAAAGTATTTCAGAGGAGCTTCTCGAAGGAATTCCAAACTTTACTGAAGTTAGTTTGAAAACATTCCAAAAATTCTGCGTAAAATTCCATTTAAATATGCCATTTAAATCTAGTCATGAATGCTGCATATATACTTATTTGATAATTTATTTAAAACAGAAAACATTCAAATTTATACGAAACCCGTTGATTTGAATCTGGATGTGGATTTGGAAAAACGTAACTACATTTGAAACCGACATATATTATTATTATTTTTCCTTATTATCGAGATTTTCAGACCTCGGCAACAAATCCATATTTTTCTGAGTTGCACATTTTGCACATAACATATGTTTGTAATTGTTTTCAAATTCTCCACCAGTCTGACTACTTGTGACCAAACATTGACTCTCAGTTGTTGAAAAATATCTTTGAGAACAATGATAAAACATCTGGTTGGGAATATCGAGTGTTCATATGTGTTCACAGTTCGTTCTATTTTGATTAATTAATGTTCAATTAACAACGGTTTGAGAAGTAGGCATAAACACGATTTAAATATTTTTGTAAGTACGAGTTAAATTCACAATATTTTTTTTAATGCGGAAAATCAACACAATTGAATGAAAATGAGCGCGACACAGATTAAGATACATTGAATGGCACTGCTAGATTTGCCACAGTAGCACGTTTAAAGGCTAAGCACAATTGCAGCCTTCACTATAGAAAAAATAAAATCTCATTTAGGGGGGCGAAAATATTTTTTTGAAGCTCTAAGGGGGCGATACCTCCTAAAAGTTTGGGAAACATTGTGCTAAAGGAAGAAGGAGAGGTCTACCGTTGTGCTGGGCTTATACAAAACTTATGAAAAAAATCCGTTTAAATATTATTGCGGGTTAGGATCTAAAAATATGAAATGGAATCTTGAGATAGAGTGATTTGCATTGGCAATATAGAGGCCAATAATCATTTACTTAAGAGTTTATATCGGAGGGTTTGGCCAAACATTTCTTATGCAATATACAATTTTTTTTTTCCAATCAATCACTCAATGCGCCCCTCCCTCATTGTAATCCCCCCTACTCTCATGGAGGTTGGAACTAGGACATTATGGTGGCTAAAAATGGCAATACAACATACAAACGTTATTTAATCAAACTTCAACCATTTTTTCGGTTGTATTAGTCCTTTAGGTGGATTAATCATCTTTTAAAATTACAAAAGTTTTTTTTTATTTATTTATTTATTAAACTTCATCTTCGACCAACTTGGTCGCAAAGACTGTTTCTTAAATTGATATATATGACTTTTCACAAACATGGAGAAACAAAATATACAATCATGAATTACAGGAAAACATTACATAAATCATTAGGTACATAAGTGGTTGAAATTGCGTTGCGTTGCGTTGCGTGGCAACGGAGTAATTCGTAAATTGCATACTGAAAGTTGCCATGATGAAACTTTAATACTCCTATTTCAATTGCTTCTGGAATGCTACTTGGGAAGAAACAGCTATCTAATTAGAGATTGAAGTTAAAAAGACATGAAAACTTCCACTGCCGGCCACGCCCATCTTCTCCTTTACGAGGACAGGAAAGGATGTGATGATATGACACCTACTTTATGAGAGGCCAGCGGCTTACCGACGCTTCATAGGTGTCAAGGAGTTGGATATTTGGAATGGGATTGATTTGGGAATCACTATAAGCGAGTGATGCGACAAGATTTAGATTGTGTTAGTGTTTTGGAGTGATGTGTTGGTGTGATTGTAAGTGTTTTAGTATGTTTGAACATCAACGTTGGGCGTGACGTAGTTAAGAAATTTTATCACTCCATGGGCCGTTTTGCTTCAGAGATGGCGCACAGGCATTTGCACGGGGTCCTGGCTAAGGGGCTGTCCATAAACCACGTGGTCATTTTTTTGGGACTTCTCAACCCCCCCCCCCCCCCCCCCCCCCCCCGCGTGGTCATTAGTCCACACAAATTTTTTTATTCGTCCATACAAAACGGTCATTGGCCGAACTCCCCCCCCCCCCCCCTCATGACCACGTGGTTTATGGACAGCCCCTAACAAGCCTAGGCTTAAGCGCCATTGGTCGCTCCCTGAAACGAGAAGAAATACAATTGATCCTACTTGAAGGTGGGAAGGGGTAGTAGGGATGGGACGACATCTATTTAACGAGAGGCCAGCGACTCACCGACGCCCTCGTAAATAGCAACGCAGGTAAGGGAATGATTTAGGATTAACTATACGTAGGCAATGCGACTGGATTATTACAGTTGAGATTGGTGGTTCCAAAGAAAACTACATGATCATAATTAACAAATCAAATCAGAACGAACTCACCAAATTTCTTGTGTTATATGATGTCTCCCTTGGCAGACGATGTGACCAAGAAGTGCGACACACAGCGCTTGTCCGATTCCTCAGGGGTTTTCAGACATTTCGGCTCGCGGTGCACTTTTTGAAAATAAATCGCTCCGCGGTGCACATGTTCATGGTTGTTAAAAAAATCCAAATTTGTCAAATAAACCGTCGAATTTTTCATAGCAATTCCAAGGTGCATACACTCGTCATTAGTTTTTCCCCCACCAATTATGACACTGTCTTACGTTTTTTCATCACTTATCGAAGCATAGTGAAGTAACACAGTTATTCGACTTAGAATATTCCTTGCTCAGAATGTTTCTGGAAACTTTCAGACAAGATGTTTTTAAATACTGAATGAAATCTTGAGTCGAATTAGTGGTGTTTTGTTTTTAAGAACCTCGGTGAAGTCCTTCCAAGACTACTAAATTATTTCTAGCAGTAGCGTCTCGCAGCCTCTCTTTTTACCTCTTCAACGACTCTAAAATTGGAATTTGCGGAGAATTCAGGATGCGAATCAAATTGAAAACTGACGGAAACGACCATTTTCGTGATTTTCTACAAACTACGAGCTAATTTGATGACAAAATTCTTTGGACAGCTAGGTTTGAGGTTAGGAAATTGCCACCAGAAAGTTTTTGATAGACGTTTTTCCAAGACTTCTACTGGATTTCCGAAAAATTTCTAGCAAGACACTTGGCAGCTTTATTTTCAGAAATTTGGCATAATATTGACAATCTCTCTCTCTTCTTGGCGTAACGTCCTTATTGGGACAAAGCCTGCATCTCAGCTTTTGCATGCGTATATCGTGTGGCAGGCACGAAAATACTTTATGCCCAAGGAAGTCAAGGAAATTTCCTTTACGAAAAGATCCAGGACCGACCGGGAATCGAACCCGTCACCCTCAGCATGGTCATGCTGAATACCCGTGCGTTTACCGCCTCGGCTATATGGGCCCTATAATATTGACAATATTTATGATAAATTCCTTCCTGGCACTCTTGTCAATTCGGAAGGAGTTGTGTGTTCACCTGATTTCGAGATCAGTGATAGATTCCTTCTCTGGTATTAAGCAAAGCCACAGAAATTAGCCACAGAAGCCACAGAAAATTAGTAAGATTTCTTCTGAGATTTTTTTAGCGCATTCATTGAAGATTCATTGCAGATGCCTTGTAGGGTAAGTACTTGTGAACATCCATTATGAGTTCTTGGAAAATATGATATTTATTAGGAAAGTTTTGGCAGACTCGTTCCATGATTCTTCGCGTTTTGAGACGGTTTTTGCTGGATTCAAGGATAACTCGTCGGTTGGAATAATGGAAATATTACTCTAAGTCGAATTATTTTTGATGAAATAGGTAATAAATTAAAATTTTAAATTAAATATGCACTCTTCTGAAGTGCTGCGGTGCACTTGTCATGGCTTGTCATGGCGGTGCACGATCTGAAAACCGCTGCGGTATGGGATTTTTTCAAGGCGAAACGAAACGAAATATAAAATTTCTGATATGGTGCGGTACGGAACGAAACGAAATTCAAAATTGTTTCGTGAGATCGATACAAAATTTGATTTTTTCGAAACGAAAAAGTTCCGCGGAATTTTGCAATTACATCCATTTTGTGCGAATTGATACTGCGTGTTTGCGGTGGCGCATATTACATTTCCATAAAAACTCTCATACCCTAGCTTCTTTTGCTACCAGTTCCATATATATTTTTTTCCAATTTTTCGCGACCTTTATTGAAAATTTGAATAATTACACCAATAACCTAATAAGATTGCTTCAATGACTTAATAAGGGCAAACCAATAATGCGTTACATAATTGCGACTATGCTATAAGATGCTCAAATGCCGATTGAAACCTGAAGCAATGATATGGAAACTTCATCCAGATGTTTACCAATCAAGCTTTATTGTATAGCGTACCTTCTGGAGAAAGCCTAAAATCTGAACCAAAAATTTATAGATGATTGAATATATCGAAAAATACCCAGTAAAACTCATATAGAAATGGAAAAGAATACTTGAGAAATTTATACGCACTCATTAAATATGAAAAAAATAGTCAAACTTAAAATTCGAAACATAAAACACAATCATCTCGAGGTATTAGGCCAATAATTCTACCAGATAGATTTGGACTATAGCAGACCTAGTGTTAGGGTTAAAGTGCATGCCCTTTTCGCCGAGGACCTGGGATCATATACCACTCCAAAAATACTTGTAAAATGTGAGTTCTACCTTTGGGTTTGTCGATTCGAGACTGTGGGTCCCAAGGGGGTAGACAGCTTTTGCTCTAAAGCCTACTCTCGAGCTACACTTTGAGCAGCTCTGAGCAACTCGTGTAACTCGATTTTCAAATGTGCATAGCAACCTGCTGCTACGTTGATACGGCTACTGTCAACAAACAACTTCGGTGAGAAAATAAATCGACCAGACGATGGAATCTTATTCAAATGTACGTTAATACAAGTTGGACCTGGCCCCGGATTATGCAGCAACATTTTTAGGACGACGTTGGCGTGATATTCTTGTTGAGGCTCGTCGGGATACTGTTCGGCTGCCGGAGTGAGGTGAAATGGATTAATGTACACAATCCAAAACACGAAGTTACATGTATTTGTCTTCATACAAATTCCGGCAAGATGTGCGAATATTCTATTAAGCTGCTTCCGGTCTGGGAGTACGTATCGTCTCCAAAAGACTAGTGCTGATCTACACCAAAGAGTACTTCGTGGGTAACAGCGGTCTCTCCACAGCATGATAAAAATTAAACAAAAATATATTCTTGGGAGGTAAAGAAGTGACAGAAAACCATGTTGACTCTTATTTGTGAAAGTAATCAAATTTTGACCCCAAATCGTAAACGGTGTCAGCAAAAGTATTCTGGAGAACCAGACTCATATTCGATTGCATCCACACTACAACTCAAGTAAAAATGTCATTCTTGTTCCTGTGGGTTCAACAAATTTAGATCGAAGTAGCCATACACATCAAGCTTTTCAGAGCAAAATGTGAGCAGCTCAGAGTTGCTCAATCAACAAAGAGTAGCTCTACGTCGAGCTGTCTCCCCCCTTGGTGGGTCCCGAAATCAACTAACCTAGAGCTAAACATATTGTAACAAGAGTTGAAAAAAAAATTTTTTTTTTCTGAATTAATGTATTTGAAAAAAAAATCTCACCTAATATCATCAGCTCAGAGTATGTTGGTGAATAATCTGATGAAATCCAGCTAACAAACGTCTTTTTACCGAAATTTAGTATAAAAGTTGGCTGCGCATTTCAATTTACTCCTAGAATTCGTCAAAAAATATCGGTATAACCCCTACGATCACACGCTTTTCACTTGAAATACTTCAAGAATTCCGCTATGAACTCCTACATCGATGTCTTCACCTGAACATATTTTAGAAATTTAACAATTAAAAATACATGATTTGGGATTCCACTAAACTAAAGTTCATCCATATATCGCCAAAGTACTCTTTTCAGTGTCTCCAAACTTTCTCATTTAAGTAGAGCTCTGTGAAAAACAATAAAAGACGAACATGAAATTTAACGAATTTCTTATCAGCAAAAGAAATGAGAGTATAACCGTCTATAACGCGTCGTCATACAAATTTGATGTGGAACTCATTCAAGAGTTCCGCTGGAAACATTTGCTAGTGTATCTCAAATTCTATATCATCCTATCCTAATATTCTCCATTACTCTGCTGAAAATTTCTAAATTTCTGTTGGGAATCTGAACAGTAGACAGAAACTAAACTCGTGTTTTTTGCATTTGGTTCAGCAGAACATTTAATCAAAATATTAAATAAGGTCCCGCATACCGCAAATGTTGAAAGGATACATATTGAGCAAGATCTTGATGGTAGGTCCAAGATAAGAAGTATATTCGAGATTTTTCTGTCTTTATTATAGAACCAGAGAGTAGTTTGTCACTTTTCTGTAAATTGAGGTTATCAAGATCTTTGATAGATTTTGTGGACATGTATACTATTTATTTGTTTTTTGAAATTTATTAGACATTCCATGCAGGCCCGTGCACAGAAGTGGCGCCAAGGGAGGGGTTTTTCCCAATTTTGGCAAAAGGCGGAGGGGCGCCTAGTGTATGGAGCATCGGAAATGGGGAGGGTTTAACACCCAAAACCCCCCCCCTTGTGCACGGGCTTGATTCCATGTGATTTCGACAAAATCTATATTTAGGAGACGAAATTTTTAGAATTTGACGAAACGAAACGAAATTCAAAATCATAAATTTCGCCTAGGTGAATTCCGTGGAACTACGCGAAATTTCGATTCCAGGTGTATTTGCCGAAATCGTTTGGTATACCGCATACCCTTAATTATACTCACACTTTTATTTATGGAAAAATATTTAAAATTAGCTGAACAAAACGCAAGATATTTGAATTTCAATAAATTCCATGTTTTAAAAAATAGTTAAATTGGATATTGAATTACAATTTGAATACTGTTCTACTTATAATTTTTTGAAGCACGGTTTCGAAATCAGCACTAAATTGTGCTTAAAAAACTTTGGTCGTTTGCAGAAGTTCATGACCTTCGTTTAATCTTGTAAGCTTGTGTATTGAAATAATTTGCATGGGGCGTAGTGGTATAAAGGGTACTGAAGTTTGGAACCCTTTAATTTTAATTTTACCATGACAGCACTGAATTCCACCACATTGTTTTGAGGAGGACGTTTCCAATTCTGAAATAAAGTATTTCACAACAGTGAAAAGCTATAAATGATTCCCTCGATCTGTGCATACCCTTCCCAAGACCACACCAGTAGTTTTTCTTTCTCCAAAATAAATTCGAATCAGCACTTTAGATGTGCTCCATAATCGACATCTTCTTCCATTTACAGAACCAACAGCGTAGACTGCACAGTGCACATTCGCTGTTGCTAGAAAACTAAAATTGCTTCCATCAGGGGGCTTGATGATGGGACCAGTTGTGCACGATGCTTCAGACTCTAGTTTAATTTAAAAACACTTCACTAATACTTTACTTTTGCAAAAGAAAATAAAAAATGAATAACTCTTTTAAAGAAAAACTAGAAAGGACGAGCAAATTCCTTTTAATTCTACTACTGTGCTTATCTTCGGACAGATAGGCCTATTTCGTCTGTGACTTACAGACTTCTTCAGTGTCAAGTGCTCGACTGAAGAAAACCTCGCATTCGTTGTGGTATTTATACTAGGAGTGTATGTGTAGGTACGTGTGTGGGTAAAAGTGTAGGTATAAAATTGTAGGTACAGATTTGTAAAAAAAGGGGAGTATCTACCTGTTAGAAAACAGGGTGTCAATAAGATACCTAAAGCTAGGAAAATTCCTACCGATTTGGTAGGTAGTCAATTGGTGTTTGTTGTGTTATTTTTTCCTGCCGATTTGGTAGGTAGTCAATTTGTGTTATGTGTAATGTGTATTGTTTTGTGTGTGTTAGGTAAAAATTTAAACAGCCACGTGTACCCATTGCCCTGATCCTTGTTAAGTAGTTTTTTATTGTTTTGTTTGTAAATTTCTAAACTTTCTGCAACATCAAGTTTCCATGGGTTTGTAATGTGTCGTAAGAGTTTAATATTTGAAGTATTCAAAAAATGTCCTTCATTGAAAATATGTTCAGCAACTTTAGATTTAAAATGATGAATGAGTCCCTTGTTGCTGAACATATTTTCAATGAAGGACATTTTTTGAATACTTCAAATATTAAACTCTTACGACACATTACAAACCCATGGAAACTTGATGTTGCAGAAAGTTTAGAAATTTACAAACAAAACAATAAAAAACTACTTAACAAGGATCAGGGCAATGGGTACACGTGGCTGTTTAAATTTTTACCTAACACACACAAAACAATACACATTACACATAACACAAATTGACTACCTACCAAATCGGCAGGAAAAAATAACACAACAAACACCAATTGACTACCTACCAAATCGGTAGGAATTTTCCTAGCTTTAGGTATCTTATTGACACCCTGTTTTCTAACAGGTAGATACTCCCCTTTTTTTACAAATCTGTACCTACAATTTTATACCTACACTTTTACCCACACACGTACCTACACATACACTCCTAGTATAAATACCACAACGAATGCGAGGTTTTCTTCAGTCGAGCACTTGACACTGAAGAAGTCTGTAAGTCACAGACGAAATAGGCCTATCTGTCCGAAGATAAGCACAGTAGTAGAATTAAAAGGAATTTGCTCGTCCTTTCTAGTTTTTCTTTAAAAGAGTTATTCATTTTTTATTTTCTTTTGCAAAAGTAAAGTATTAGTGAAGTGTTTTTAAATTAAACTAGAGTCTGAAGTAACAAGTTCTACTAAAAGCTCTAAAGTAATAGTAATGTGCACGATGGTTTCGATGAAATAACTTGGTAATGATAGTAAGGAAGCGAAAGTATTTTCTCTCCTTCCAATGCATTTTCAATTGCAGCTGAGTTATTTTCGTGATGATTGTGTATTGTCGATTTAATAGAAAGAATGTTTTTTTTTCGACGAAGTCGGTTATTGAAAACTAATGAGAATATTTTGCTTTTTGTGGAACATTATTTTCAGGGGGAAGCAATCATAGAATATTTCTTCTACGAAACCTCAACTAAAACACAGCATTGCCTGACTGAATTTATCGTTCATCGGCTTCGTTTCAAACTCGATCTCAAGAAGCAAATTAAATACGACCAGTTCGAGAGTACGGGCAAACTTTCCCAATAAACAAATGTAAAACTACCCACCCGAAGATAATGGCTTCCCCGGCTTCCGTGGAAAAGCTGCCAGCACCGGGGCAAATTGAGGGAAAATTCATATTCTTCATCTTGTCCGTCGTCCGTACCCAACCCACCTTCGCACAAATAGAAGAAAGAAAAAAGCGCCGACGACGAGCAAAAATCCGACCAAAAGTTTGAAGTCATATTTCCTCGCGCTCGCGCGCGTCACACAGACTGGGTGAAAAACTGCAAACTGGAAAACAAATGCAATCAACATAACTCAGCGAACAGTTTGTACTCTAGTAGCTTTGTGTACCTACAGTTTCGCGTTCATTTGGCTAAAAGAAGGACAAAATTGACAAATGTGCCAATGTGAAGCCCGGCGAGGGATGAATGGGGTTTGCTTCCGGTAAACTTCTACGGGCATGAAGACCGTGGAAGATGGTGGAGAATAATGGGAAAGTTGCATTCTGTTTGACTGAACGGCGTGAAAACAGAAAGTTCTTGAAAGTTTCTTTGTTTTTATCGCATTATTGAACGAACTGATTGAAAGCATTGATGTGATATTCAATTAGGCAATTATTGAGATTCTCTTAGAGGCGCAAAAATAGTTCGTAGTGTTTCTTTTGCTTCTACATTATTGAAATGCGAAGTTTGCTTTTCGAAATTTGGATTGTTCCAACTATACAGACTATATCTAGATATGCAGGAATGTTGCTACGATTGCAAATTGTTTTAAACTAGTTGATTTATTGTTTGCTAATTTTAATACGATGATACAACCTTCACATTGTGACATACTAGGTGTAACTCAATCGATTTCAAAATTTCGCAAAAATGGAGTCGATTTTATGCGCATTCCATTAGTGTATCACACATATAATGTCGAATTCTCCGTAAAAAGACCATTGCCACCAAACGAATCAAGTCGTTTTTATTTCCTACAAAGTTGTTCTCAGCTTTGCGTTGGTTGAAAATCGCACAGTTTAACTTCCTGCATCTTCTCCATGAGTTTACACCGGTAGCAAAACTCTGCCAATCGGCAAAACTTTGACATACTGAAGTTGTTTCGTTCGTTACCTTTTTATTTCGGATACCCACCTTTCCCGGACAGCCACAGGCACAGCACATGGGAAACCAGCATGCTGTGAGGTGTGGCCTACGGGTCATGTTGCGGAGTTTCAAGAAACAACCACAAAGCTTGGCCGTAGTCACCTCGTCGAGTCAATAAACTTTCTTTTCTTCCCGGTTGTTTGCTGGTAAGCCAAGCCCGTATCGGTGATGGTAGGTAGACTCCCCAAGTTTAACCGAAACGAACGAAGTGTACATAACAATAAAGAAACTTTAAGCGAATTGAACCACCACCCACCGCATCGCCAGACCAGAAAGCTTATGTCGGAAGGAAAATTTGTGTGGAATTTGTAAAATCCTTCGAACTTTACCACTTTGGCTTGTTTGCCCTGGCTACTCTTTGGAGTGTGTAACGAGTTACACAAACTGCTGAAGGCGTTGCAATACACCGGAGCAACATCATCACTTCACCGTCGTCGTCGTAGGTATACCTAAAGGATAATTCTGTTGCTTTCAATGGTGATTCCCGATTATTGCAAAACTGCACCCCAATAGTCTTCCTGATAGAGCGAAAAACTATTCGAATGAAATTTAAGTGCCATCCTTACGGCTATGTGATGCTCACACCAGTAATTACAATTTTAAATTCGTCGCAGTACGGTCGTTGGGTTTTATTGAACCTCTGACCCCAGAGTAGCGCGGCGATGTGACGAGTGCACATTGGGATGAAATAACAGTAAAGCTTTCGATTTGATGTTGTGATTATTTCTTTCCTCTTGATGTCCCAAAGTATCACAGCAGTTGTAACCGATCGCATAGCAAAGTCGTAGAAGTAATTCAAAAATGTTACATAGTTCAAAATGCTCCAAAATACAATTTAGATAACGGAAGCGTTACACCTCGTGTCGCTTCAATAAGCAAGTAGCAAAAAGGCATCAAAAGTTTGATATATTAGAAGAACGAATACACAGTGTAAGTGCAGTGAATGGCTCACGTATTGCCCAAGTAGACAAGAGAGCAAATAATTAGGCGAAGCGGCCAAAAATAAAAAAATAAATAAATAAATTAAAAAAAAATATTCAAGCCATCACGGTTGTTACACATTCTTCGTAGGGGCCCATGCAACCGCCCTGAGCAACTGGCAACTCGAAGGTCCAGCTAGCCGCCGATTATCCAGTCCTCGTACACGTCCATCATCTTTCGGCTTGCCGACTCGAAACCTCCAACATCTGTCACGACTTCATCGTCGACGATCGTCAATGCCGCTCTCCACGCCGCATTTCTACGATAGTTAGGCTTGCTCAGCACAACGATCAAGATTGAATTGCTGCTCACCAAAATGCGACGATTTGAATGACCAAAACAAAATCGTCGCAGTAGGGGAAAAAAGCCCAAAATGCCAAGATGGGGTAAAATGGCCCAACTCATAAAATCATTCCTGAATGGGACTTGATCATTACTATTGGTGAATGGTGTCAAGATATGTTTGCATCGAACATTCTTCTTGAAGCTAGGCCACGAAACCCACGAAAAATCTTTTGATTTCCCAATGAAAATTAGCATGTTCCGGTTTTTCGTGCTTGCAATTAAGGTTTTCGGGTGATTTTATTACCAGCCAAGTGTTCCCAACAAGAGGCACGAATGGAGACGCATGGTTGTTGATGTCTACGCTTTTAATGTTAGGGGTCATTCAAATATTACGATAATCGTTTTGCGGGGAGGGGGGTAACACTCCATTTATTGAGTATACGGAAAAAGCGGGACAGAGGGGGAAAAATTAGTCGGAAATGCCCGAAAACTGATGGACGTAATTTTTGAATGTTTTCATGAAATGGCATCTTACCCCATGGCAGATGGTCTTTTTGCACCACTTCCGTTTTACGAATCAGTTTTTAAAATCGCTAAAAATCGATGAAAATGCAATAATTTAGTGAATATTTTTACTTAAGTATCGAGCAAATATTGTCTAATTGCTGTTACCACTTTGAAAGCCTTACAAATGAGGCTAATTGTCATTGAAAACGATGAAAATTTGAAAAATGGCATTTTACCCCACTTGACTCTAAACATGCCAATACAACGAGCATCCGGCGAGTGGACGACGGTCGCCTTGTTTGAGCTACACTGTGGTGCATAATTGATCGGACAAACGCCTATTTCCATACAAAATGACCAAGTTTAAGATGCTGTAACTATGGTTTGCTTTGTTGGATTGAGCTCAATTTTTGACACGGAACTACAAATATGCTGAATTTTGTGTATACAAAGTATAAAATGTTTTCGTTCACAGGTCTGGGCGTGGCAAGGCGTTGAAAATATTGCAAAAGTGATCGGACAGCGGTACCCCTTTGATTTTTTTTTTCAAATTTCTGATTTACACGCGTGCCGCTGTCCGATCACTTTTGCAATATTTTCAACGCCTTGCCACGCCCAGACCTGTGAACGAAAACATTTTATACTTTGTATACACAAAATTCAGCATATTTGTAGTTCCGTGTCAAAAATTGAGCTCAAACCCATCAAAGCAAACCATAGTTACAGCATCTCAAACTTGGCCATTTTGTATGAAAATCGGCGTTTGTCCGATCAATTATGCACCACAGTGTACATTTCTTCTTGACAGTAGAGAACAGCCACGTGGCTTAGTCGTTGTCGAATAATGATGTCGATGTAAAACAAAATGCTACCTGGTTCAGCCGGGTGTGGTAGAATAGGTTACTTACGAGAAGTAGCTCAACTCTCTGCGAAAGTCCACCTTTTTTCAGTTCGGATGAGCCACTGTGACCAGTATATTGATCTGATATGTATCTTTAATATTTGGTGCATGTCGAATTACTTCATTGCCATTGAGTATGACCAAATATAATAAATTAAGAATATGGCCCACTCTAGCGCTGAACTGGCGAACGCATTTTACCGATAGCAGAGACACGGGTGACTCGCGGTCGAACTAATTTAATGCCGCAAAGCCGCAGGAGGCTTTGATTAAAAAGAAAAGAAGACAAACAATGTCAATTTTGGACGAATGTCCTTTTTCAGTGCTCCAAGGTTTCACGTCCAAAATTGTTGGATCTTGTGATGCAATTTAATATTGGAGTCAGAAACACGGTAGGTACTGCAACAATGCTCTTTTCTAGCCCGAATGTCATTCGTGCCATGATGCGATTTCGGTGTGGACACCATCTCAACAGCACAGGCAGCTCAAACCGACCTCCATTTCCACCGATCCCTGTTCAAACTTCCTCAAGGGAATTTCTGGGGGTAAAACTTTTTCCAACAGCACCCATTTTGTGTGGGACTGACACCGCTTGATACACTAATTTACTATTATATGACCAAGATGTCCGAGTAACGGAAGTGCTCACACCAAGCTATGAGTCAACCTGAATAAGTTCCGAAGCTCACGTCTGTATAAAAAATATCCCCCTACCGAAACTCATGACAGTCCTTCTTTAGGCTTGGTAGTTACGGAGAAAATATCTTGTAAAATTTTCTGAATTGCGACGTGATTCTCTTTAGGACCAGCATTTACCTTCCGACTCCAGGGACGACTTAAAACGAATCTCGTCGCTACAACTCTGAAAGAAAAAAAATACTACACACTTTTGGTTCAATGACCAAATCTGTCCGGTCCTCATAAGGACTTTATACAGGTGAATTGGCCGGTATGAAAAAAATGATTACTCCCAAACACCATGAGGTCCGACCAGCAACTCAATCAAATGACGTCTACGACGCAGCAAAACACAACACCTGCTTTGATATTCATTGTTAAAATCGTTCGTTTTTCTGGCGCAAGAAGGCGCTGTTGTCGAACAAATGTGTTCGCCGATTGACTGCATGGGAAAAGCAAGAGTGGGTTATCTTGTACTTAAAAATCTTTGGTATGACCCTAGGTATGACCAGAGTTGCCAGCAAAACTATATGTTTTTTTGTCGCAATGTGTAACAATGTACTGCATGCAGAAAAATAAATTGTAAACACAATTTAATTCTAGTTCAAATCAACCGATTTTTCAGTTTGACGCTTTAACTTTTTCCTAGTTTAAACTGAACTGTTCCATTGTTTGATAATACAAATATTTTCATTTGTCGAAATTTTTGACAGTTCGTTAAAACAAACAGAGATATGGTAGTTTCAACATAAAATAATGGATTGTTTTAAACGACTGCACTTTTGCAACTAACAAAACCGGAATGTGATTGTGTTGGTGATGACAGGCACCGAAACCGACACGAAACCGACCAACCTTTTGTGGATGATGTCGTGAGTACCTGCGCGTTATCCATCACGGCCAAAATTGCACTTGGAAGTTGGAGTGATGGATTTGTTACACCTTCTTCGTTGTGGCGATGTTGGGGTAAGCATATTAAAGATGTGTGAGTGCTTCTGGGCCATATTTATGATTCCCATTTTGTAAGAAAACAAATGAAGTTTTAATGTTATATGAAATGATGGCAATCGGTTGTTTTCATCGATAAACTACTAGTCTAGTCTCTAGTCTACACATACACAGCCATTCATTGAAAGAATCCTGGAAAATGGAAGAATCGACTACTTCTACCATTTTTCTTGTCATTATTAATGTTTGCAGTACATCGGAAATGCATTACAAGCATTGAAGCGGCCAGGCCTACTGTGCAATGTTATTGATATTACGATAAAGCTATTGAGGGGGACATCTCGTACCAATCACTCAGCTTTTTATTAAGCAAAACACGTGAAATCGATGGGGGTGACGATGCTAAGAAGGTTAATGTCACCCCTTGGTCCTATGCTTCCTGGGATGGAACACAGGTATTTACTCTGTATCCTGGCCCTTATGCCTAGGCTTAAGCGCCTTTACTCGCTCTCTGAAATGAAACAAAATAAAGATTTCTGGCGGTGGTGGGGTTAGTAACTTTACGAAAAATGATTTTAATGATTATTGAACACCTCCGCAAGAAAAAAAAAAGAGAATGTAGTCTGAAACGATCTCACCAAATTATACGCTGCAGTCTCTCAGTAATCATGAAAACTCCTCCTATGCGCTCTAACATCATCCGAAAGGCATCTAGATTCATCGCGTTTTCTTATTCATCTTTTGTGAAACCGCAACAGGAACGTCGCACGATTTTCCTCACTGGCTGCTTCTTCGTTCTTTTGCAGTTCATCCTATCTGTAGAAAAGGCACCGCATGCAGCACTTCACTTGTATTTTTCTTTTCGGTGGCATCCGACCAACGCTCAAAGAACTTTCGTATAAATTTCACCACCTCTCAAAATGTTACTTTTTCCAACCACAACGCACTCGCCGCGGCCGCGGCCGTACTATGGGTTCATTCAAATATTACGTAACGCAAAATTTGACCAATTTAGACCCCCTCCCTCCCCTACGTAACAACTTTTGTATGGGAAATTTTGAAATTTTGTATGAAGCGTAACACAGCGCTAGACCCCCTTCCTCCCCCCTTAGCGTTACGTAATATTTGAACGAACCCTATCCACCAAAATATTGCACAAAGTTCAACAACACACACGATACAGCCACATTCAATACGAGCGAGGTAGCACCCGAAATACCGCTATAATCAAACAAATCTCGAAGAAACAATTCTCACTAAGGAAAGGTTGTTTTCATCGATAAACTACAAATAAAAAAAATGAAATATAACTTTGGAATAAGTAAATTCTCAGTTGGCAAATCAAGCATGCGTTTTATTGTTTTAAACAAGCGTCATTTTTCTGCGTGTGCACTTGAGGTGCAACTATATGTTGTCGAACATTCGAATTGCCTATCTCACACCTGATCTGTGATGTTTTGCTATATTTGAATCTACATGACCAGCACTGCCAGCTACTACAAAAATAATGTGTTATTATAAGACAACAAACATTTCTGTATCTTAAAATGACACTTCATTTCTGCGTAATCTTAACTGAACAATCGATTTCAATATACTATCTCAAAATCGTGTTGATCGATGTTTAACATTATGGAGTGTTCGAATGAGTGTAATCAGTTTTACACCTTTTAATTCCGCACTGATTGGATAACTGACACTGAGGAAGATTACAAGTGGTAGTCGAAATACGCGTATCTGTCAAAGGATAAGCAACATAGGGCGGAATTAAAAGGTACGAAACTGATTACACTCATTCGAAGAGGGTATTCTGCTTAGAGGGTTCGAAAAATAGGTACAAGGTTATGCAGTGTTGCCAGTTGCACAGATAATTTTGTAGAATCAAATTTTACAAAGACAAGTACTCGAGGTGTCGGGCCCGTAGCGTAATGGCTACACGTTCACTTCATAAGTGGTTGGTCATGGGTTCGATCCCAGCCTCGGCACTTGCTCTTCCCCTCGAGCGCGGCTGGCACCTGACCCTCTTCAGAGCATATGCTTCAACGGAAACCTCGATATCGGCTAACGGCAACTCATAATGGACCCCCAATAGGACTGGAAAAGGAACAAGAGCCACCAATCAATCTCCTCGTGCTTATTCCATCATGTACAGGGTAGAAAAGTGACAGCAGCGCAAAGGCAACCAGTTCGATATAGGAGAATAAGCTCCCACTTGCTTCAGAAGCATGCTAGCCAATGAAGGCATATTGCTACCACTTTGTGTTGAAAAGCGCCTGTCAAAGAAGAGCAAATTTTGAATCGTCTGAGATAAAACACTTCACTTTTCAAGCGCTGAACCCGGATATTTTCTTGCGCTGTCCACTAAATTTCCGAATTTCCGCTGATGGAATAACTGCAATCTGGAAAATTTCATTACGTATTTCGAATTCAAATAGAATTATGAGTGGTTCTGATGAGTATCCTGTATTCTTATACGATTTCTTGGACTAGCATTGGAGGTGTATGAACGTTGCTTGCAGTTCGTCATTTTAAAAAAGTTGAGCTTGGAAGGTAGAGTTAATAGTGGGTAAAGAACAAGGTAAAGAATTTTGTTCAGTGTTTTTTTTTAACGATACCATAAATCTTCGTAAAAGATGTGGCAATCTTCGGGTCGACTTGTTCGCCGAATTCAGCGAACTTCATGAGGAATAAAAAAGCGGAAGATTGGAAGAACGAATACCCGGAAGCGGCAACAGCAGTGGCAGAAAACCATTATGTGAATGACCTGGACAGTCGCAATACGGAGGAGGACAAATCAGGACCTGCACGGCCTGATTTTAAGCCTGATCATTCACGGCAAGACAATTATTCAGGACCTGTGGAGAGCTCAAGTCGGATGGGGCGATGCAATTCCAGCCGACATCTTCGCGAGCTTGTGTGGCCTACTTTCAAGTCATCGATTGTGGTCAGCCGCGATGTTCCCTACGGCGGCTAAAGCCAAGGTTGCTCCACTAAAGCCGCTGTCGATCCCTAAACTGTAACTGTGGGCGGCGGCCATCGGAAACCGTCTAGCAAAGTCTATCGCAGAGTATCAAAATCTTTTGGTGAGCTTAGACTCCATTGGAGTGATTCCAAAACAGTTCTGCCCTGGGATCAACTCGGATGCCCGCAAATATCGCCAATACGTGGAGCTACGAATCGGTAAAATTCTAGAGGAAACTCAGTCCGAGGAATGGCCCATCAAGCTTAACCTTCACGTACCCGACACCCGACATCTTATTTTCAAAATGTTGGCATTTTGTCAATTTTAATTCAGTTTTTTTTTAAGTCGCCCTCAATCGATCATAAATCGGTACCGAAATGGCTGAAAGTAATTATTTCGTGTGTTATTGTGTTTGAACCATCGATTTCACTAGTTTACAAAATAAAACGAAAGTCGTGAACTTCTGTCAACGACCAAAATTTTTGAAGCACAATTAAGTGTTGATTTCGAAACCGACCTTCAAAAAATTTTAAGTAGAACAGTTTTTGAGTTTTAGCTCAATATCCAGCTTTACAACTTTTCAAAATATGTAATTCACTAAAATTCAAATATATTGCGTTATGTTCAACCAATTTTAAATCTTTTTCCATAAACTGAAAGCTGAATACAATACCATTCGATCATCTGAATACAGGTTTTGCGTCAGATTTATGAATTTCAAGCTATTGGCGAGTTTTAGGAACGATCTCCTAAAATTTTAGCAAAATTCCCAATTTTGTTTGAAGAAATGTTTTTGCCTTTCTCGTACACTAAGTGTACTGGAAAGGCTATATGTTCACTCCAAAAATGACTTTTTGATAGAAGCCCCGGAGGGTCGAGTCATATATACCAATCAACTTAGCTTGACGAATTGAGGTGATGTCTGTGTGTGTGTATGTGTGTGTGTGTGTATGTGTGTGCGTGTGTGTGCGTATGTGTGAGTGTGTACAAAAAAACTCACATCACTTTTTGACAGTAAACCTCAACCGATTTCAATGACCGATGGTTCATTCGCCACGGAATCTGGTCCCATTGTTTCCTATTGCAAATGGTTCGGATCGGTCCAGCTGTTCCGGAGATATGGCCATTTAGGTGTTCCGGGCCGGTACCCCAGGAAGGGACCAGATATGAAAATGCAACAAACCTATGCATACGACACATCAAACCACGGCATTTTCGATAACCTGATGAGAGATAAGCAAGAAAATAGTCTCGGACCATATCTGAACTGGTAGTGTTCCGGAACCGGTTCTAGGCGTCCCGCTGGAAGTGGCCAAATATACAATTGAACCAACCCCATGCATGCGGCACAGCAAACCACGGCATTTTAGATGACCTGATGGAAAATGAGCAGGAAAATAATCTCTGACCATATCTGAACCGGCAGTGCTCCGGAATCGGTTCTTGGCGTCCCGCAGGAAGTGGCCAAACATACAATTGAGTCAAACCCATGCATGCGACACATCAAACCACGGCATTTTCGAAGACCCAATGAACAATGAGCAGGAAAATAGTCTCAGACCATATCTGAACCGGTTCCGGGTATCCCACCGCAGTGGTCAAATCTGAAAGAGAAACAAATCCGGCAAATAGCGGCTTTTTCGATTACCTAATGAATGGCCAGCAAGTGTTTCGGAATCGGTTTCGAGTGGCCGAAAGAGGCCAAATGTAAAAGTGAACCTAATCCAGGCATGTGACACATCAAATCGTGACTTTTGCGATAACCTGATGACCAGTTAGCAAGAAAATAGCTTTAGATCATACTAGAGACTACTGGTAGTGTTCAGGAATCGGTTCCGTGAGTCCCGTCGAAATTGTCAAACCCTGCGTGTGACACCTTCAATTTACAGCATTGTTGGTTAACCGATGAACAGTTAACAAGAAAATATTGTCAGACCAAATTTGGTTCAGCCGGTAGCTACCCGGAATCAGACCCGGGTAGTAAGATGTAAAATTTAACCAAACCCATGGATGCGATAAATCAAATCACGACTTGTCGACAAACTGATGGAAAAATAGGGTCAGACCACATTAGATTCCCGGTAGTGTTGCGCGTTCGGCTGTGGCTTTTAAAGTGATTGAAAGTAAAAGTGAATCAAACTCATACATGAAATATATCAAATCGCGATGATTAGGCAAAGGTGGAGAATTAGCAATTAAATAATCTCGGAGCATAATTGGGACAACCGGTAGTGTCATGGAATCAGTTCCGGGTATCCAACCGGAAGTTACCAAATATAAAAATGAATCAAACTCACACAGCAAAAATTTCTGAAAATCATACCCACCGTAAACAAATTTAACATATAAATCTCCATTCAATATCACTGAATCTTACATTAAACAATTTCTTGTATGGAATGTTGCACGCAAGCTTCATACTGACACAAAGCTGTAAATTTAAAAACTGATAGAAAGATGTGTGAGATATGACAGGGTCCTTTTGTTACAGGTGTTTAATGGCCTGATAAACGTTAGGTATGAACAAAAGTGATGAATAGGTCTAAGTTTTCATATATGAAAGAGAATAAAATATAGACAAACTAAAGCAATCTCATCATATCGTACCATTTTAGATTCCTGAGGTGTAAATTTATAGCAGGATGGGTCAACGTTGAATGGAAAAATGAGAATTTGATCGCGTCAACCCTGAACAGAAGATGGCGGCTGTTTTATGGAATTTGGAGCTCTAAAACTATGTAAAATAAGTGTGTTTGGTATCCAAGATAGCGGTCCAAAATCCAAGATTATGGCCCAGTATTCAAGTAAGCGCCTATTTTATAGGATTTTCAATTCTTGCATAATGGGCATATTTGGTATGAAAACATGTCCAGAATTCAAAATTTGTAATCAGAAAACCCAAGCTGTGCGCTGTTTCGCAAGGTTTGCAATATGACTATAATTTGAATGGGGAAGAATGCCGGTCTTTGTCAAAAACTGGTAACCAGAAAGTTTTAAACGGCATGTTAAAATTCAATACGGCGACTATTTTATGTAATTTTAGGTGCAGAGTCCAAAAATGAGTACCAGAACATCCAAGATGGTGTTTCAATGCTCAAGATGGCGGTTAGTTTAGTTGGGGGGCCTAAAAATGATGACCTGAAAATCTAAAATGACGGTTCAAAATTTTGCGGCTTTATGACACTTGTTTGGTTTGAATTTTAGATCGTTGTCTAATATTTTCTGAATATTGGATGTTATGCTAATATAAAATGTATCCATATTGAGTAGTTTTAGCAAGCAGTTTTCATGTTGTATTTATGTCAATGTCAGCAAAATATCGCTTGAGTTTTGTTGAAAGGATATTTTAAAGCACGAGAAAGGCACCATCACCGCTAGGTGGATTAATTAGGGGTTTTTTTTTTTCAATGAGAAAAAAGCAATCTAAAAATTCTTTCTCGACGTTTCTTTGACACATCATATGTAGGCGTGTTACAGTAACAATTTCAGCTCAATCGGAGCATTGATTATGGAGAATAAGATGTTTGAAGTGAGCGACTTTGCTTAAAAATAGAACAAAAATCGATTTCAAATCATCAACCTTGTATGGAAAGTCGAAAAAAATTCCACTCTACTGTATTTTTTTTTTCTTTCGCGTTTTCGAACTCAGGGCATGATTCTACACCAAAAATGATTATCAGCTTACCGAGTTCAAAAATGCTGTAAACTAGTGTTTTCAGCGAAATTTTCATTGCGAAAAATAAAATACAACTGCAATAACCAGATTTGAATAAGTTGACCCTTCCGGATCCCTGTGACAGGTTCCGTAGGGTCTTATTGGGGACACGTTTGGTTTTCAACCTAAACATGCCGTGCGACATATCATGATTTCGAATTGCTGAGTCACAAACGATACACTGAAGTCTGCATCAACCGAGACCGGAAACGTTGGCCTCGGTGCAGGGTCATTCAAGTTATACCAGGACGGGATAAACGCATTCATCAGGTCAACGTCCAAGATGGCGAAGCTTGCGGTGCTTGGCGTACTTCCGGCAGGTAATCCTGCTGGACCGGCGGCGCAGCATTATGAGGAGGGGAATGTAACGGGAAGCTTTACACCCAATCTGAGCCTGGCACCTGTTGTGAAAAGGGAATTTCATCAAATGATAAATTGAAGATCCATGTTTTCCATACGTGAAGCATATGCTTCGCATCTTCATCTTGCATCTCAGCTGAAGCTTAATGGATGGGAAAATTACCATACCGAAAGCTTCTTGCTGTCATTTTGGTCGATAAATGAAGACGATTCACTCTTTAATTGTTTAATTGTTATATCAGTTTGTAAATCAGTTTGTAAAACTTGTTCAATTTCGAAAAAAAAAAAACACAGTGTGTGAGTGTATAATCATTTGAAGTACGGAAGACAAAAATGACAAATAAATGCAAATAAATAAAATCATCACACGTAAAAAATTGGAACAAATAACTATTAAAGTATCCTTCAACTTTTTTTTACTAATACTAAATCTTCCAGTATAAGTTTCCATCTGTGTTCCCAAATACAGTGGTTTTTCGGTTTTATCACGGTCAAAAAAAATTTTACCGTGATTTAAACGAAACCGTGAATTTAGCGAAACGAGAAATAAATGTAATTTTTTTATCCAAAATCGTTCAGCTGCAAAATATATAAGTCGTAGCTTATATTTTTAAACTGCTTTGGTGGACTGGACAATACTGTATTGATTTTATATTGATTTCGGAATGTTTTAAAACAAGTGTGATAAAAACGAAATGAAAATCGTGATATAATCGAACAGAAAACCGTGAATTTGGGCGAGTAGTGATTAAAACGACTAGTGATAAAACCGAAACGCCACTGTACAACAATGTTTACCAAGCTACTTCCAAATCAGCTACCGAAACGACAACGTTGTCGAAGTGGACCACTTGGTGCATTTTGAAAGTTTCATCATCTCATTTCCGTGTTGACGACGGAAGTAAAACTTCTCCATTGTGTTTGGCTAATGAAAGTCAAACATTTCAGCAGTAAAAGACAAAAAAAACACTCTCTAATGGAACGACGACACGATGCGGAGAAAGGTTATTATTTGTTTTTGCTGAGAATCTCAACTAACATGCGGGACGATGAATTTCATTTTACCGCACGTTTGCTGTGATAAATTGTCATCTAATGAACGGAATCACATTCTGTGTCCATATGAAATGTTTGTACAACCACATCGCCATACAAAGTCACAAATGATTTGCTACCACACCCCCATAAATGTATATCCAATCGTCCACAATTATCGCTGGAAAACAATCATCTCAGTCGACCTAGTTGTTCATCACAAACTCATTCGAAGCGACACGTGTTCGGGTGTGAAATTGTATTTGGCCGAGGGCTAAGAAAACGAAGCAAGTCTTCTTCATTGGCGTTCCTTTTGTTGCCGGCCAACCGGCCTGAAGGCTGAGGTCCTTCTATTGGCCAAGTTAAACGACAATGTATATTTGCCGACCATGATCCCCACGTCCGTTAGCTTGTTGTGTAGTGGCTGTGGCCCCAAGGCTCGCCTAGTTCAACAATCCGCATTGTTTGCCTGAAGCTTGCATTTCCTTAGGTTTTATCTCTCATTGCCCCATGCAAATACCAACAACCGTTGCCCAAGATGGCATACCGTCCCGGTGTGGCAGCATTATTCGTATTTGTACAAAACCATCCTGTTTATTTGCCTATGGGGCAACTAGCATGTCATCCAGTAGTGGTGCCGATATCGATGACCATTTCTCAATGATTCCATCATTTCTTAAGGAAATGCAAGAAAGGATGCTGACACGTTGGATCCGGTATCTCGTCCGGAAGTGTTTACTTTTATGAGACTTATTTCAAATGAACACAATGTACGGCCTGCATTAATTTGTGAGGGATTTGTATGATGTGTAGTATGCTCAATTAAAGAATCCCTGAGCTATTCCGAAAATATTCAAACAACAATTGAGTGTTTTCAATAGATATCACGGAAGCAAATATAAAACTCGAGCTCGCACAATGTGTTAAAGTTAAATTAATAAAGAACATTGAAATAACTTAACATAAAAGGAATGGAATAAAATAGATTAGATTAGAATAGAATGGAATGGAATAGTATAGAAGAGAAGAGAATAGAGGAGAATAGAAGGGAGTAGAAGTGGAGAGAAGAGAATAGAAGATAACAGGGGAGAATAGAAAGAAAAGAAGAGAATAGAAGAGAATAGAAGAGAATAGAAGAGAATAGAAGAGAATAGAAGAGAATAGAAGAGAATAGAAGAGAATAGAAGAGAATAGAAGAGAATAGAAGAGAATAGAAGAGAATAGAAGAGAATAGAAGAGAATAGAAGAGAATAGAAGAGAATAGAAGAGAATAGAAGAGAATAGAAGAGAATAGAAGAGAATAGAAGAGAATAGAAGAGAATAGAAGAGATTAGAAGAGAATAGAAGATAATAGAAGAGAATAGAAGAGATTAGAGAGAATAGAAGAGAATATAAAAGAGTATACGAGAATAGAAGAGCATTGTATAAAATATAAGAGAATAGAAGATAATAGAAGAGAATAGAAGAGAATAGAAGAGAATAGAAGAGAATAGAAAATAATAGATGAGAATAGAAGAGAATAGAAGAGAATAGTGGTGAATAGAAGAGAATAGAAGAGAATAGAAGAGAATAGAAGAGCATACAAGAGAAAAGAAGAGAATAGAAGATAATAGAAGAAAGTAGAAGAGGATAAAAGAGAATAGAAGATAATTGAAGAGAATTGAAGAGAAATGAAGAGAACTGAAGAGAACTGAAGATAATTTAAGAGAATTTAAGAGAATTGAAGAGAATTGAATAGAATTGAAGAGAATTGAAGAGAATTGAAGAGAATGGAAGGGAATGGAAGTGAATGGAAGTGAATAGAAGAGAATAGAAGAGAATAGAAGAAAATAGAAGAAAATAGAATAGAATAGAAGATAGAAGAGAGTAGTAAAGAATAGAAGAGAATAGAAGACAAAAGAAGAGAAGAAAATAGAACAGAATAGAAGAGAAAAGAATAGAAGAGAATAGAAGAGAATAGAAAAGAATAGAAGAGAATAGAAAAGAATAGAAGAGAAGAGAATAGAAGATAATAGAAGAGAATAGAAGAGAATAGAAAAGTCCCTTTTTGAAATTTGTGAAGACTTGTAGATTTTTTGAGAAATCTCTGGAAGGATTCCTGGGAGAATATCTGAAGTACCCTCTGAAGAAATACATCATTAGAGGAAATTCAGGCAGAATTTATGGAATACTTCTTGAAACAATCCTGTTCGAATGCATACTCATAAGCGAATTTTTGTATAGGTATCTGAATTGTAAAGCCTGAAAGTTTATCATGAACTTTAAAGTATTATTACCTGTTCGCGAAAGTCACCTCACACACCTCTGCGCCCCATCCTCAATAGTGCAAATCTTCATCCAGCAAGCCTCATCCTTCAAGATCGAACGCCCGGAGCAGTTGCATCGTTATCGACCATGACTATCATATTTTGCCTCCTTCGGTTCAACTGTTTATTTATTTATTCCTTTTCCAACGTGGTTGCAATATGTTGGTTGGAAAGAACTATGGCGGTGGCAGTATCTCACTCTGTGCTGGATGCTCGATGATGGGTTGCCCATATGTGGTCCATACGTTGGTAACTCAACCACCTACCCCAACAAACGGCACCAGAGCTGCCCTATGTTGCTAGAACTGGTGCTGATGGACGAGTATCATCCATGTTGCGAATGCTTCTTCAACAGCAGTCTCGAGCATTTCCCCGATACGGGGACCCCCCATCTTGGGTGCAGTATTACATCCAATCCCCCAGAGCGCATCGAATGACTTCAACTCGTATTTCTTTCGATCGGTGGCTTTCCTTTGCTAACGATAAACGAGGGAAGTTTTTCCCCAGATAAGGGAACACACATGCTTGTGTATGTGGGAAACCGAAGGCAACATAAAAAGCGGAGATAAGATGCGCACTGCATGCAATCTGGTGAGTGAGCGAATAATGAGATCGTTAAATTTTATTTGTTTAAAGGTTTCAGGTTTCGTACGATGTGCATTTGCTGAGAAAGTGCGGGAAGGCTGGGATCGATTTTCCTCTGAGCTGTGCCAAGCTTTGCCGAACACAAACTTGTGTCGCTGCATTTATTTATTCGTGGGGTTTTCTGAAGTAATACTACGAGAGAACATGGTTATTATCGGAGGTAATCTTCATGCTACATATGTTACTCTGGGTAAACCATCTGCAATGAGGTTTGTAAGAATATAAACCTTTGCTTATCAATGTATTGATAAATCGAGCGGTGCACAATTTTCATGGAAATCTAGAAAATGCATTTTGATTCTAAAAATTTTATCGGCAACATTAATATTGAAGAGAAAAGATGAAAAATATAATCTACTTTTACAGCAATGTCCTATCCCCGCTGCTACGGAGGAGAGGGTTTGACAGCACACAAATCGCGATCGATTAAGGTGAAACTTTAGGGAAAACAATGGCTGGCTCGAGCCTCTACTCACGATTCCAAAGCACTAATCTTGAAAATTTTAAAACAAATGGTTTAAAAATTAACCTCGTCTTATACGTTCATTCCCGTCACATCATATGGAAAATACTCAATCATTTCAGAAAGACCATAGCCAATGCCTTATAAATTACGCAAAATTTCACGTTTCCATTTCGCTTCAATTATGACTTTACAATCTTTCTCGTTTTGCGTTTTCCAAAGGAAACCGCACCAAAGCAACAGCTAGAGGAATTGTTCTTCATCACCGTTCAATTTTTACTTCGTCAGATTCACTTGTTAAACCTTCAATTCACACCCCACTAAAGCTCTGTGGCACTTCCAAAATGGTTTCACTACTGCAGAATGCACCAAAAGCTGTTCAAATAATGTTTAATAAAATCAATCGCTCTTTGCCGTTGGAAAAATGTTTGTTTATAATTGATTTCACCTGAAGGGGCTGCAAGAAAAAGTGTGCGTGGATTTTCTGCATTCGAAACATCATATTTCACAACCACAGAGATAGACGTTTTCGTTGCACTGTGATGCCATATAATGATCTAGTGAACAAAAATATTATTTGACATATTTTGGTCGATATTCCAAAGCTACCCATCTTAATTTAAAAGAGTCTGCTCAATCATACTTTGAACACATGATTTTATTTGGTTTGGGAGAATTTTATTAACTTTTTGAATAAGCACCTTCGGTCGAATCATGTTTTTTGACTATCCTATGTATCATACGGGGCAGAATGTTTGCCGTAAATTGGATTCACGTTGTGCCCGAAATAGACATGGACTTATCGGAAACAAAATTCGTGGGAATTATTATCAAATTGTAGTTCTTTGACAATATTTGTTTACATGGTTTTGGAAAGAAATTTGTAAATTAGTAATTGATACTAAATTGGCCATGAAGCGTTAGGCGATGTGCAGAATAAAGCCGATCATTATTGTTCGGTGCTTACACAGACGGGAATTAGATGAAAACCCTGTGTCTCATTTGGATAGTCTGCCTCATTCAGAAAGTTAGCAAAGTCAGGAAAAACAAATGCAGCATGATCCGTTGCATAAGCAAAATTGAGATTACATTTCTTGATGTTTTACCATAAACACAGAATGTTGCTTAATTGGCAAATTGAGAAATGAAATGGTAAAAAAATGCGTTCTGGTGGGATTCAAATCCACGACTCCGTATTCGCTGGACCAACGCTTTAAACAACTACGCCACAGAACAGGTAACAATTTTGAGGAAAAGAAAGCCGCACTGAAATCGAGCCAACATCTTGCATACTCCTATTTTCACAATTCCATCTCTCTTTCGGCTTAGAGCCTTCTAATTGGTCGGGGTTCTGCTAAACCGAACCAAAGACCATTTTTTAAAAAACTGAGTTTTCTTAACCATTGGATGAAGACTGAGATGAACTTCCTTCCATGTAAAAATCCAGTAAGTCTGACACCTCGTCGTGGAGTAAATTCAAAATTGCTGTGTGGCAGAACATACAAAAAATAAAATTGTATCCAACCAAAGTGAACTGTAAAACATTCCATAGAATCAGCGAAATGTTTCAGTTTTGGTCCAGATGATGAACATTTCATGTTCTCCTCATCACCGTCAGATTAGCAATATGGGTGTTGGAGGATCCAATTATGTTTTGATGGCGCTGATCGGCATTTTTCCAAATCACATTCAGCCAGACCGAACCAAATCCACTGCATTTTAGAACCAATTTATTCTCAACAATACAAAAATCAACTGGTTTTGAATACTTGCATTATGTCGGCACTCCTTATACTGATAATTTAACGCAGAAGCCGTCATTGAACAACAAGGCTAATTAGAATAATAGAGCTTGAAAAAAAATCCAACACTTGGTTCACTTTGACTGATCGAAAAATGGCGTTTTCACGAAAACCATGCTAGAGAAGAATGTTAAGAACTTGATTCAGACTTAACGACTGACCTTCAGCTAGGTAATATGACCTAGAGTTATCACTTGATTATCACTTATATAATCTAAGTTCGAATCTCTTCCATATTTTAATTTTTTTTTGTCTTAGTTCACTTTGGCAAAACATTTTCATGGTTTTCTTCGACCAGCATAAATTTGAAGTACACAAATTGCTCCACTTTCACATCTCAGGACCTCAGGACATGCAAGGACATCATTTGACATAATCACTCTTGCTCTGCCCAACTAACCAGTAAGCATTTAAAATAGCACTCCTTCAGCATTATAGTTGCCTTTACGACAAGGCGTTTAATGCTAATTAGTCGTATATACGCCTTTAGTACTACTCCACAGCAGGTTTTGGCAAAATAACGGGCTGTCTAAGTGCTACCCCTTCAGGAACGTCGTGACAAAATGTCAAAGAAGTGTAACGGCAGAAACGCCTCGTCGAACAAAACAAAACAAAAATAGATTTAGGGTAATTGATCCGATCATGGAGGAGTTAAGCGCTGGGTTCATGTTTAAACCACAATTGTATCGCCCCAAGCAAACTTTTTACATGGATTGAATTGAAAATAATAAAATCCATCCTTAATCTACGGGAAAATAACGAAATATTGCCACTTTGATGTTGTTATGAGCATTTTATTCGTTTTTATCTGAAAGAACATTGTGTTCCTAATGTTGCGGTATGTGTTCCTAATGTTGCGGTATTTTGTTCCTATTGTTGCGGTATCCCATTGAAATCATATGGGATACCGCAACATTAGGAACACTACCGCAACAATAGGAACACAGCAGCAAACACATTTAGGAAAATATTTTTTTAAAATAGGTTTTTGGGCAAATCTTAAGCAAACAAATGGTGCAATCTCATAATTTAAGCACCATACATCTATTAAAATACCTTTTGGTAACATTTCAGTCGAAAAAGTGCTCAATTGCCATTACCGCAACAATAGGTACTACCACAACGATGGGAACAATTACCCTACGTCTGCTTCGCGAATCGCGATCTCTCAGCCCGCTTCTCCGTTTCCTCATCCTTCCACACTCCAGCTGGTGATAGGTGGTACTTTTTTGCTTGTTTTTGTAGTGATTTGGGTTCGAACTTAGGATCCGAAGATACTTCTCAACCTGCTGCTACTGCTCCACGATGCTACAGCTGTGCCGATGTCGTGCGTTGAATTTATCCCCAATATAAAGAATGCTACGAAAACAGCTTCAGTTCGAACATCCAAAACTTGTTTTCAAAAAGATATTCCGTTGTGTGTAGAGCTTTTTCATTTCTTTTTCGATCTGCAGCATATGATTTCCTCTTCCTCTATCGAATAATCTTATGATCCACCCTAGGATCCGTCAAACCATCCACCTATGCAGCATCAGCGCACATTTTCCGACGAAATCATAATTAGTCATTTTTTGATGGCTGCCGCAATGTTTGCTTCTGAGCTCTTGGATTGGTGAGGAAAAAACGTAGAACCACATCAGATGCACAAATTTGTAAACAGAAGCATAGGTCATGTAAAAGAGAGACAACATGTGCTGTGAAATGCATAACATATCTCCCATCCGTTTTGCTCTTAGCATTTAAAGAGCAGTTGGAAAGCATTCTGATTGCTTCCGAATGCAAACAACTCAACCAGTTGAAATGCTAATTAACAGCCTAAAGCTTTTGAGCAGCACAGCTTATGCTATTTCAAGGCAGTTATGCATTCGAACTGCTTATGTAGGGCAGCAAGCATCTTAAATGCATAATACGGGCTGCTGTACGGCTTATTTAAATGCTTAGTGGTTACCAGTGGTGTCATCGTGGTTACTCCAAGTTACTCACTGAGTAACCAGCTCTTCAGTTCAAAAAAAAATTTTTTTTTTTTTCAGGATGCAAAATATAATAAAATACCAATTTTGGTTATTTTGGGTGCACACTGTTAACGCCCTGACCACATCAGTTTTAGTGAATATGGATTTTTAAACAATTCGACATTCTGGACCGCCCCCTCAGGAAGCGAAATATTATAAAATGCCAATTTTGGTTATTTTGGGTGCACACTGTTAACGCCCTGACCACATCAGTTTTAGTGAATATGGATTTTTAAACAATTCGACATTCTGGACCGCCCCCTCAGGAAGCGAAATATTATAAAATGCCAATTTTGGTTATTTTGGGTGTTCACTGTTAACGCCCTGACCACATCAGTTTTAGTGAATATGGATTTTTAAACAATTCGACATTCTGGACCGCCCCCTCGGGCAGTGGTGTCATCGTGGTTACTCCAAGTTACTCACTGAGTAACCAGCTCTTCAGTTCAAAAAAAAATTTTTTTTTTTTCAGGATGCAAAATATAATAAAATACCAATTTTGGTTATTTTGGGTGCACACTGTTAACGCCCTGACCACATCAGTTTTAGTGAATATGGATTTTTAAACAATTCGACATTCTGGACCGCCCCCTCAGGAAGCGAAATATTATAAAATGCCAATTTTGGTTATTTTGGGTGTTCACTGTTAACGCCCTGACCACATCAGTTTTAGTGAATATGGATTTTTAAACAATTCGACATTCTGGACCGCCCCCTCAGGAAGCGAAATATTATAAAATGCCAATTTTGGTTATTTTGGGTGCACACTGTTAACGCCCTGACCACATCAGTTTTAGTGAATATGGATTTTTAAACAATTCGACATTCTGGACCGCCCCCTCAGGAAGCGAAATATTATAAAATGCCAATTTTGGTTATTTTGGGTGTTCACTGTTAACGCCCTGACCACATCAGTTTTAGTGAATATGGATTTTTAAACAATTCGACATTCTGGACCGCCCCCTCAGGAAGCGAAATATTATAAAATGCCAATTTTGGTTATTTTGGGTGCACACTGGTAACGCCCTGACCACATCAGTTTTAGTGAATATGGATTTTTAAACAATTCGACATTCTGGACCGCCCCCTCAGGAAGCGAAATATTATAAAATGCCAATTTTGGTTATTTTGGGTGCACACTGGTAACGCCCTGACCACATCAGTTTTAGTGAATATGGATTTTTAAACAATTCGACATTCTGGACCGCCCCCTCGGGCAGTGGTGTCATCGTGGTTACTCCAAGTTACTCACTGAGTAACCAGCTCTTCAGTTCAAAAAAAAATTTTTTTTTTTCAGGATGCAAAATATAATAAAATACCAATTTTGGTTATTTTGGGTGCACACTGTTAACGCCCTGACCACATCAGTTTTAGTGAATATGGATTTTTAAACAATTCGACATTCTGGACCGCCCCCTCAGGAAGCGAAATATTATAAAATGCCAATTTTGGTTATTTTGGGTGTTCACTGTTAACGCCCTGACCACATAAGTTTTAGTGAATATGGATTTTTAAACAATTCGACATTCTGGACCGCCCCCTCGGGCAGTGGTGTCATCGTGGTTACTCCAAGTTACTCACTGAGTAACCAGCTCTTCAGTTCAAAAAAAAATTTTTTTTTTCAGGATGCAAAATATAATAAAATACCAATTTTGGTTATTTTGGGTGCACACTGTTAACGCCCTGACCACATCAGTTTTAGTGAATATGGATTTTTAAACAATTCGACATTCTGGACCGCCCCCTCAGGAAGCGAAATATTATAAAATGCCAATTTTGGTTATTTTGGGTGCACACTGTTAACGCCCTGACCACATCAGTTTTAGTGAATATGGATTTTTAAACAATTCGACATTCTGGACCGCCCCCTCAGGAAGCGAAATATTATAAAATGCCAATTTTGGTTATTTTGGGTGTTCACTGTTAACGCCCTGACCACATCAGTTTTAGTGAATATGGATTTTTAAACAATTCGACATTCTGGACCGCCCCCTCAGGAAGCGAAATATTATAAAATGCCAATTTTGGTTATTTTGGGTGCACACTGTTAACGCCCTGACCACATCAGTTTTAGTGAATATGGATTTTTAAACAATTCGACATTCTGGACCGCCCCCTCAGGAAGCGAAATATTATAAAATGCCAATTTTGGTTATTTTGGGTGCACACTGGTAACGCCCTGACCACATCAGTTTTAGTGAATATGGATTTTTAAACAATTCGACATTCTGGACCGCCCCCTCAGGAAGCGAAATATTATAAAATGCCAATTTTGGTTATTTTGGGTGCACACTGGTAACGCCCTGACCACATCAGTTTTAGTGAATATGGATTTTTAAACAATTCGACATTCTGGACCGCCCCCTCAGGAAGCGAAATATTATAAAATGCCAATTTTGGTTATTTTGGGTGTTCACTGTTAACGCCCTGACCACATAAGTTTTAGTGAATATGGATTTTTAAACAATTCGACATTCTGGACCGCCCCCTCAGGAAGCGAAATATTATAAAATGCCAATTTTGGTTATTTTGGGTGTTCACTGTTAACGCCCTGACCACATCAGTTTTAGTGAATATGGATTTTTAAACAATTCGACATTCTGGACCGCCCCCTCGGGCAGTGGTGTCATCGTGGTTACTCCAAGTTACTCACTGAGTAACCAGCTCTTCAGTTCAAAAAAAATTTTTTTTTTTTTCAGGATGCAAAATATAATAAAATACCAATTTTGGTTATTTTGGGTGCACACTGTTAACGCCCTGACCACATCAGTTTTAGTGAATATGGATTTTTAAACAATTCGACATTCTGGACCGCCCCCTCAGGAAGCGAAATATTATAAAATGCCAATTTTGGTTATTTTGGGTGTTCACTGTTAACGCCCTGACCACATCAGTTTTAGTGAATATGGATTTTTAAACAATTCGACATTCTGGACCGCCCCCTCAGGAAGCGAAATATTATAAAATGCCAATTTTGGTTATTTTGGGTGTTCACTGTTAACGCCCTGACCACATCAGTTTTAGTGAATATGGATTTTTAAACAATTCGACATTCTGGACCGCCCCCTCGGGCAGTGGTGTCATCGTGGTTACTCCAAGTTACTCACTGAGTAACCAGCTCTTCAGTTCAAAAAAAAATTTTTTTTTTTCAGGATGCAAAATATAATAAAATACCAATTTTGGTTATTTTGGGTGCACACTGTTAACGCCCTGACCACATCAGTTTTAGTGAATATGGATTTTTAAACAATTCGACATTCTGGACCGCCCCCTCAGGAAGCGAAATATTATAAAATGCCAATTTTGGTTATTTTGGGTGTTCACTGTTAACGCCCTGACCACATCAGTTTTAGTGAATATGGATTTTTAAACAATTCGACATTCTGGACCGCCCCCTCGGGCAGTGGTGTCATCGTGGTTACTCCAAGTTACTCACTGAGTAACCAGCTCTTCAGTTCAAAAAAAAATTTTTTTTTTCAGGATGCAAAATATAATAAAATACCAATTTTGGTTATTTTGGGTGCACACTGTTAACGCCCTGACCACATCAGTTTTAGTGAATATGGATTTTTAAACAATTCGACATTCTGGACCGCCCCCTCAGGAAGCGAAATATTATAAAATGCCAATTTTGGTTATTTTGGGTGTTCACTGTTAACGCCCTGACCACATAAGTTTTAGTGAATATGGATTTTTAAACAATTCGACATTCTGGACCGCCCCCTCGGGCAGTGGTGTCATCGTGGTTACTCCAAGTTACTCACTGAGTAACCAGCTCTTCAGTTCAAAAAAAAATTTTTTTTTTTTCAGGATGCAAAATATAATAAAATACCAATTTTGGTTATTTTGGGTGCACACTGTTAACGCCCTGACCACATCAGTTTTAGTGAATATGGATTTTTAAACAATTCGACATTCTGGACCGCCCCCTCAGGAAGCGAAATATTATAAAATGCCAATTTTGGTTATTTTGGGTGCACACTGTTAACGCCCTGACCACATCAGTTTTAGTGAATATGGATTTTTAAACAATTCGACATTCTGGACCGCCCCCTCAGGAAGCGAAATATTATAAAATGCCAATTTTGGTTATTTTGGGTGTTCACTGTTAACGCCCTGACCACATCAGTTTTAGTGAATATGGATTTTTAAACAATTCGACATTCTGGACCGCCCCCTCAGGAAGCGAAATATTATAAAATGCCAATTTTGGTTATTTTGGGTGCACACTGGTAACGCCCTGACCACATCAGTTTTAGTGAATATGGATTTTTAAACAATTCGACATTCTGGACCGCCCCCTCAGGAAGCGAAATATTATAAAATGCCAATTTTGGTTATTTTGGGTGTTCACTGTTAACGCCCTGACCACATCAGTTTTAGTGAATATGGATTTTTAAACAATTCGACATTCTGGACCGCCCCCTCAGGAAGCGAAATATTATAAAATGCCAATTTTGGTTATTTTGGGTGCACACTGGTAACGCCCTGACCACATCAGTTTTAGTGAATATGGATTTTTAAACAATTCGACATTCTGGACCGCCCCCTCGGGCAGTGGTGTCATCGTGGTTACTCCAAGTTACTCACTGAGTAACCAGCTCTTCAGTTCAAAAAAAAATTTTTTTTTTCAGGATGCAAAATATAATAAAATACCAATTTTGGTTATTTTGGGTGCACACTGTTAACGCCCTGACCACATCAGTTTTAGTGAATATGGATTTTTAAACAATTCGACATTCTGGACCGCCCCCTCAGGAAGCGAAATATTATAAAATGCCAATTTTGGTTATTTTGGGTGCACACTGTTAACGCCCTGACCACATCAGTTTTAGTGAATATGGATTTTTAAACAATTCGACATTCTGGACCGCCCCCTCAGGAAGCGAAATATTATAAAATGCCAATTTTGGTTATTTTGGGTGTTCACTGTTAACGCCCTGACCACATCAGTTTTAGTGAATATGGATTTTTAAACAATTCGACATTCTGGACCGCCCCCTCAGGAAGCGAAATATTATAAAATGCCAATTTTGGTTATTTTGGGTGCACACTGTTAACGCCCTGACCACATCAGTTTTAGTGAATATGGATTTTTAAACAATTCGACATTCTGGACCGCCCCCTCAGGAAGCGAAATATTATAAAATGCCAATTTTGGTTATTTTGGGTGCACACTGTTAACGCCCTGACCACATCAGTTTTAGTGAATATGGATTTTTAAACAATTCGACATTCTGGACCGCCCCCTCAGGAAGCGAAATATTATAAAATGCCAATTTTGGTTATTTTGGGTGCACACTGTTAACGCCCTGACCACATCAGTTTTAGTGAATATGGATTTTTAAACAATTCGACATTCTGGACCGCCCCCTCAGGAAGCGAAATATTATAAAATGCCAATTTTGGTTATTTTGGGTGTTCACTGTTAACGCCCTGACCACATAAGTTTTAGTGAATATGGATTTTTAAACAATTCGACATTCTGGACCGCCCCCTCGGGCAGTGGTGTCATCGTGGTTACTCCAAGTTACTCACTGAGTAACCAGCTCTTCAGTTCAAAAAAAAATTTTTTTTTTTCAGGATGCAAAATATAATAAAATACCAATTTTGGTTATTTTGGGTGCACACTGTTAACGCCCTGACCACATCAGTTTTAGTGAATATGGATTTTTAAACAATTCGACATTCTGGACCGCCCCCTCAGGAAGCGAAATATTATAAAATGCCAATTTTGGTTATTTTGGGTGCACACTGTTAACGCCCTGACCACATCAGTTTTAGTGAATATGGATTTTTAAACAATTCGACATTCTGGACCGCCCCCTCAGGAAGCGAAATATTATAAAATGCCAATTTTGGTTATTTTGGGTGCACACTGGTAACGCCCTGACCACATCAGTTTTAGTGAATATGGATTTTTAAACAATTCGACATTCTGGACCGCCCCCTCGGGCAGTGGTGTCATCGTGGTTACTCCAAGTTACTCACTGAGTAACCAGCTCTTCAGTTCAAAAAAAAATTTTTTTTTCAGGATGCAAAATATAATAAAATACCAATTTTGGTTATTTTGGGTGCACACTGTTAACGCCCTGACCACATCAGTTTTAGTGAATATGGATTTTTAAACAATTCGACATTCTGGACCGCCCCCTCAGGAAGCGAAATATTATAAAATGCCAATTTTGGTTATTTTGGGTGTTCACTGTTAACGCCCTGACCACATCAGTTTTAGTGAATATGGATTTTTAAACAATTCGACATTCTGGACCGCCCCCTCAGGAAGCGAAATATTATAAAATGCCAATTTTGGTTATTTTGGGTGCACACTGTTAACGCCCTGACCACATCAGTTTTAGTGAATATGGATTTTTAAACAATTCGACATTCTGGACCGCCCCCTCAGGAAGCGAAATATTATAAAATGCCAATTTTGGTTATTTTGGGTGTTCACTGTTAACGCCCTGACCACATCAGTTTTAGTGAATATGGATTTTTAAACAATTCGACATTCTGGACCGCCCCCTCAGGAAGCGAAATATTATAAAATGCCAATTTTGGTTATTTTGGGTGCACACTGTTAACGCCCTGACCACATCAGTTTTAGTGAATATGGATTTTTAAACAATTCGACATTCTGGACCGCCCCCTCAGGAAGCGAAATATTATAAAATGCCAATTTTGGTTATTTTGGGTGTTCACTGTTAACGCCCTGACCACATCAGTTTTAGTGAATATGGATTTTTAAACAATTCGACATTCTGGACCGCCCCCTCAGGAAGCGAAATATTATAAAATGCCAATTTTGGTTATTTTGGGTGCACACTGTTAACGCCCTGACCACATCAGTTTTAGTGAATATGGATTTTTAAACAATTCGACATTCTGGACCGCCCCCTCGGGCAGTGGTGTCATCGTGGTTACTCCAAGTTACTCACTGAGTAACCAGCTCTTCAGTTCAAAAAAAAATTTTTTTTTTTCAGGATGCAAAATATAATAAAATACCAATTTTGGTTATTTTGGCTGCACACTGTTAACGCCCTGACCACATCAGTTTTAGTGAATATGGATTTTTAAACAATTCGACATTCTGGACCGCCCCCTCAGGAAGCGAAATATTATAAAATGCCAATTTTGGTTATTTTGGGTGTTCACTGTTAACGCCCTGACCACATAAGTTTTAGTGAATATGGATTTTTAAACAATTCGACATTCTGGACCGCCCCCTCGGGCAGTGGTGTCATCGTGGTTACTCCAAGTTACTCACTGAGTAACCAGCTCTTCAGTTCAAAAAAAATTTTTTTTTTTTCAGGATGCAAAATATAATAAAATACCAATTTTGGTTATTTTGGGTGCACACTGTTAACGCCCTGACCACATCAGTTTTAGTGAATATGGATTTTTAAACAATTCGACATTCTGGACCGCCCCCTCAGGAAGCGAAATATTATAAAATGCCAATTTTGGTTATTTTGGGTGCACACTGTTAACGCCCTGACCACATCAGTTTTAGTGAATATGGATTTTTAAACAATTCGACATTCTGGACCGCCCCCTCAGGAAGCGAAATATTATAAAATGCCAATTTTGGTTATTTTGGGTGCACACTGTTAACGCCCTGACCACATCAGTTTTAGTGAATATGGATTTTTAAACAATTCGACATTCTGGACCGCCCCCTCAGGAAGCGAAATATTATAAAATGCCAATTTTGGTTATTTTGGGTGCACACTGGTAACGCCCTGACCACATCAGTTTTAGTGAATATGGATTTTTAAACAATTCGACATTCTGGACCGCCCCCTCAGGAAGCGAAATATTATAAAATGCCAATTTTGGTTATTTTGGGTGTTCACTGTTAACGCCCTGACCACATCAGTTTTAGTGAATATGGATTTTTAAACAATTCGACATTCTGGACCGCCCCCTCAGGAAGCGAAATATTATAAAATGCCAATTTTGGTTATTTTGGGTGCACACTGGTAACGCCCTGACCACATCAGTTTTAGTGAATATGGATTTTTAAACAATTCGACATTCTGGACCGCCCCCTCAGGAAGCGAAATATTATAAAATGCCAATTTTGGTTATTTTGGGTGCACACTGGTAACGCCCTGACCACATCAGTTTTAGTGAATATGGATTTTTAAACAATTCGACATTCTGGACCGCCCCCTCAGGAAGCGAAATATTATAAAATGCCAATTTTGGTTATTTTGGGTGCACACTGGTAACGCCCTGACCACATCAGTTTTAGTGAATATGGATTTTTAAACAATTCGACATTCTGGACCGCCCCCTCAGGAAGCGAAATATTATAAAATGCCAATTTTGGTTATTTTGGGTGTTCACTGTTAACGCCCTGACCACATCAGTTTTAGTGAATATGGATTTTTAAACAATTCGACATTCTGGACCGCCCCCTCAGGAAGCGAAATATTATAAAATGCCAATTTTGGTTATTTTGGGTGCACACTGGTAACGCCCTGACCACATCAGTTTTAGTGAATATGGATTTTTAAACAATTCGACATTCTGGACCGCCCCCTCAGGAAGCGAAATATTATAAAATGCCAATTTTGGTTATTTTGGGTGCACACTGGTAACGCCCTGACCACATCAGTTTTAGTGAATATGGATTTTTAAACAATTCGACATTCTGGACCGCCCCCTCAGGAAGCGAAATATTATAAAATGCCAATTTTGGTTATTTTGGGTGTTCACTGTTAACGCCCTGACCACATAAGTTTTAGTGAATATGGATTTTTAAACAATTCGACATTCTGGACCGCCCCCTCAGGAAGCGAAATATTATAAAATGCCAATTTTGGTTATTTTGGGTGTTCACTGTTAACGCCCTGACCACATAAGTTTTAGTGAATATGGATTTTTAAACAATTCGACATTCTGGACCGCCCCCTCAGGAAGCGAAATATTATAAAATGCCAATTTTGGTTATTTTGGGTGTTCACTGTTAACGCCCTGACCACATCAGTTTTAGTGAATATGGATTTTTAAACAATTCGACATTCTGGACCGCCCCCTCGGGCAGTGGTGTCATCGTGGTTACTCCAAGTTACTCACTGAGTAACCAGCTCTTCAGTTCAAAAAAAATTTTTTTTTTTTTCAGGATGCAAAATATAATAAAATACCAATTTTGGTTATTTTGGGTGCACACTGTTAACGCCCTGACCACATCAGTTTTAGTGAATATGGATTTTTAAACAATTCGACATTCTGGACCGCCCCCTCAGGAAGCGAAATATTATAAAATGCCAATTTTGGTTATTTTGGGTGTTCACTGTTAACGCCCTGACCACATCAGTTTTAGTGAATATGGATTTTTAAACAATTCGACATTCTGGACCGCCCCCTCGGGCAGTGGTGTCATCGTGGTTACTCCAAGTTACTCACTGAGTAACCAGCTCTTCAGTTCAAAAAAAAATTTTTTTTTTTCAGGATGCAAAATATAATAAAATACCAATTTTGGTTATTTTGGGTGCACACTGTTAACGCCCTGACCACATCAGTTTTAGTGAATATGGATTTTTAAACAATTCGACATTCTGGACCGCCCCCTCAGGAAGCGAAATATTATAAAATGCCAATTTTGGTTATTTTGGGTGTTCACTGTTAACGCCCTGACCACATTAACGCTAAGGAGTATTATTTTAAAGCCAAAAACGCTTTATTTAAAAATTCCCAAAGAAATGGGTTATGTTATTATTACCACCAGCTGGGTGCACATCTTCAAAAATTTTCAGATCACTTCACTTCACTGAACTGAACTGAAACATTAGTATATTATATATGGTAAATTCACACCCTGTGTACTCCTCATGCATGTCCATGTTACGTTTGCGATACTGTCGTTGGATTGAAAATGTTTAACTTTTTCTTATAACTTGTATACGGTTGATTTCTTGTGCATACATTTGGGCGTTTAAAATTTGTTTTCCTTGGCAATAATTTCCAATCAGAAAAATGTGTGTACATTTGCATTGTTCCAATTTATACATGTCCTTGACAAATAAAAAACCAGTTGGAAACTTTAGCACACAGTTTTTGTTCCCTGATTCTTTATTTTTATGTATAGTCTATTTTATGAAACGACAACAGTGTTGATATTGATATTAACACTCACGGGCTTGGGCGCAACCTCCTGTCAAATTTTCATTCATGAAATGAGCGATCAGCTGATCCAAAACGTCTTGTAAAATGGCTCATTCACTAGCTGACCCGGCAAACCTTGTATTGCCCATTTCAATTGTGGCTCTTGCACTACGACACTTGGTTTAATCGAGATGGTTTTAAATTTATCTCTTCTTATAAAGCTTATAAGAATTTCACAGTTTTTCTAATGTTTTTTGTTTATTTTCATAACACAGTCACCCTGCGAACAAATTGATCATTAGTTTTGATATTTTTCTCTTTCGTTTATTAGTTATATGTCTACTCATATACATTGGAAGGCCGGCTAAAGAGGCACGTTATCTTCCATTTGGGGCATTTGTTCCCATGTGTTTCATGATTCCATATGCTTGACTAAGAAAGGAAGGTCCACTATTTCGTAACAGTGTAATTCGAATGCACAGCCTATTTTTAAAAGAAGGAAAAATCTCATATGAACTATGCAGTTTGGTTGCTAGTAAAACCTTTATCAGTGTAATTACGGAAAAAATCTACCATAGAGTTAACAGTTCAACTGCCATAAGCTATACAACAATGCCACTCGAAAGAAAACCCTTTGATTAACCCGTTTTGGTCATAGTTAGAAATTTAATTTCAGAAAATCGCCGTGACTTCATTTTTCAACCGATATTTACAAAATTTGGAATGAAGACCGCGCTACATCCCTAGTTGCATGGAAAAATATCAAAATGGTTTTTTGGTTCTTGGGGTTTGAGTTATTGAAGGGGGGTCAAATAGGGTCAAAAATGGATCAACTTCCTTTTAATCACTGATTATTTGTGAGAAACACATGGAAAAAGATTGCAAATGTGTTCTATTATCGTTTTATTATTGCAAATGCATTGTTTGAGTAAATTGGGATTACCTGGTTCTGGTTTCGGATGTTCTGGGTCACGTTTGGGGTGCCTTCAGGAGACACATTTCGCAAGTTCCTGACACCTGACATTTTGCATAGCATAATTCTAAAAAACACATTTGTCATGTCCCATTCTACATAGTGTCGCAAATCAAGTATTTGGGAGGAATATTCAGAAATTTTTGGACATATTGACCACCATCCCGGATGTTTCGGGAACCTGGGGCTACCCGGAAATAGTGACCTTTTCCCGAACAATTACGAAACCTGGCTTGCGACACATCCAACATCATGATTTTGCAAATCAAGAGTGTTGGAGGTGAATTCGGAGGTTTTTGGACAATGTGACCATCAGAGGGAACACCGTCAAGCTCGGTATGGAGGGTTTCCGCGATGGTCAATCGGAGACAGCTGCCGGAATTCCAGGGGTTTTGTACCTTTCGTCGCCTGCAATCACTTATTATAACCATAATAAATATGAATATGGTATGGAATTCGGAAATTCCCATAAAAAGTCCAAGAACAGTTATTTTCTCTTCGACATTATTTTATTTAAATTTGATCGGAAAACTTATTTGTGAATTCTTTTAGAAGTTTATTCAAAATTCTCGAAATCATTTTTGGTTTTTATTTTATGTTATTTCAACTTAAAGCTAATTCTACGCTTAAATATTTTTTTGGGAAATTTATTTGGCAATTTTTATAGAAATTCCAGCGGTAGTATTTGGAGAAATTATTCGTAGTTCCTTTATAAGTTTCTTCGGGAAATAATATAATTATTTCAACAGCAATTTCTGAAATTCCTGCGGCAATATTTAACAAATATTGTCGTAAATCGTTTTAAAGTTATTTTGCCAAATTCATCAATAATTCTTTTGGCAATTTATTTGGGAATTCATTAAGCAATTCTTCCGCGAATTTATTCAATATTTTCAGAATTTTCCAGACATTATTTTCAACTTTCCTGCAACAACGTTTTCAGCAATTATTATAAAATCCTTTCAGAAGTACCAACTTTTGAAAATTTTTTTAAAAACTCTTCCGAAAAATAATTTGAAATTTATTTTAGGCAATTTTTAGAAATTCCTTCATAATTTTTTTTGAGGGATTTCTCCAGCAATTACTTTGCAAATTCATCTTACATTATGTTGAGGGATTCTTTCGGCATAATTCGGGAAAATATTCATATATTATTTTGAACGTTTCTTCGGCAACTAATGAGAAAAAATTCGGAATTTATGAGAAAAAAAAAATCGTTGATTCTTGTGAAGATTCGCATTCTTTTCTGCAAGGATTCCTCCAGGAATTCCTCAATAAAAAACTTCAGGGATTCTTCCAAGAAATCATCCAAGCATTCCTCCAGGAATTCCTCCAGCGATTCATCGAGGGATTCCTCCAGGAATTCCTCCGAAGATCCCTCCAAAAATTTCTCCAGAGATTCCTCTAGGAATTTCTCCAGGGATTCCTCCAGGAATTTTTCCACAGATTCCTCCAAGAATACCCCCAAGGATTCCTCCTGGGAAACTGCCAGAAAATCGTCCAAGCATTCCTCCAGCGATTCCTCAAGAGATTCCTCCAGGAATTTCTCCGGCGATTCCTCCAGAAATTTCTCCAGGAATTCCTCCAAAAATACTTCCAAGTATTCCTCCAGAGATACCTTTAGGAATTCGTCCAGGGATTCCTCCAGGAATTTCCGCAGGGATTCCTCAAGAAACTTCTCCAGGAATTTATCCAGGGATTCTTTAAGGAATTAAAATTCCTCCAGGGCTACCTCCAGGGATTCCTCCAGGGAATCATCCAGAAATTCCTCAAGGGATTCCTCCAGGAATTTCTCTAGGGATTCCTCCAGGAATTCCACCAGGCATTCCTACTGGCATTCCCCCAGGAATTCTTCCAGGGTTTCAGGAATTTCTCAAGGAATTGTCCCAGTAATTCCTCCAAGGATTCCTCAAGGAACTCCAGCAGCGATTCCACCAGGAATACCTCCAGGGTTCCTCCAGGAATGTCTTCAGGAATTTCTCTAGAGTTCCTTCAAGAATTTCTTCAAGGATCAAGGGCGTAACCAGCTTTTCGGCCAGGGGGGGGGGGGCAAGCATCCTTACACTGAAAACCACTTTGCAGTAACAAGGAGTTCAAATACTTCATCATTAAAAAAAAATAAAAGTGAAGTATGAAAAATGGGTGATTAACAGGAATGGTTCAATGGAAGAATCATATATGATTATAATCCTGAGGAATTCCTCAAGATATTGCTTCAGGAATTTCTTAACAAATGCCATCATGAATTTGAATTTATCCAGCAGTTTCTCCAGAAATTTCTTTAATATTTTTCCAGGTTATTTTAATGTAGATATTCCAGCAGAAATTACCTTCGGAAAACTTGTAGTAATTCCGTTGAGAATACCTTCAGAAATTTCTTCAAAAATTCCTCCAGAAGTTTTATTACGAATTTTACCATGCATTCTTTTGAGAATTTCCCCAGTAATTCTTTACAAATATCATTTTTAATTCTACCAGAAATCCGTATGAGAAGCTCCAGAAAATACTTTAAGAATTTATCTGGGAATTCTTTCAAAAATTCCAATCAAACTAAGAATAGAGGAATACCCTAAGAAATTTTTGGAGAAATTTCTTCGAAAAATCCTTTAATGAATTCCTTCGGAATTATTCGGAATGCATTCAGATATTTTTAAAGGAATCAATTAAAAATAATTTCAGGAATTTATTTCGAAAATCCTTGAGGTATTCCACCGGAAATTCCTTGACAAATTCTTCAGAAATTTCTTGAGGAATTCCTTCATTTCTAAAGCTCCTTGAGAAATTCCATAGGACGTCGAGAGTTCTTCTACGATTTCCTTTAGAAGATTCTTCGGGAATTCCTAGGAATTTCTTTGAAATAGATTTAGAATATTCCTTGAGGAACTCCTTCGGAGTTTTCGTGAGGAATTCTTCCGAAAATTCCTTGAAGAAAACCTTCAAAAATTCTTGAAGGAATTCATCCGGAAATTTCTGTGAGAATTCCTTCCCAAATTTCTGAAGCAATTCTTTCGAAAATATTGAAAAAATTCCACTAAAAGTCTCATGAGATATCCCTTCTGAAATTCCATAAGAAATTTCTTTAAACATCTTTCAAAACTTCCTTGAAAAAATATTTCGGAAATTCCTGAAGAAATGCTTTTTGTGATTTTTTATTTCCTAGAGGAACTCATTCGGAAATTCTTTGAAGAATTCCTTTAAAAAAGCCTTGATAAGGAAAATTCGGAAATTGTTAAAGGAGTCCGTTTGGATTTTTTTTTACATATGTCTGAAATGTCTTATGGAATACCTTCGGAAATTTCGTGAGAAATTGTTGGATAAGTTCGTTGAGGAATTTTTTCGTTTTTTTTTTATAAATCTTTTTGAAATTCCTCAAGGAATTCCAGCGAAAGATCCTTGAGAAGTTTCTTCGGAAATTCCTCAAGAAATTCCTTCAAAAATGTATTGCGGAACTCCTACGAAAACTTGAGAAACTTCTTCAAACATTCCTTCAGAAACACGTTTGGGGATTATGTGAGAAAATCCTAAGGAAATTTTTTGAGGACAACCGTCAAAAATTTTCGGAGGAATTCATTCGGAAATTTTTGGAGGTATTTCAAGGCGAATCCATAAGAAATTTCTTTGGAAATTCCGGGAGGGATTTCTTTGGAAATTCGTAGAGGAATTCCTTCGGAAATTCAGGAGAAAATCCTTTGAAAATTCCAGGAGAAATTTCTTTGAAAATTCCTGGAGGAATTCCTACGGAAATTCCTGGACAAACTCCTCGGGAAACTCATGGAGGAATTCTTCGGGAAAATCCTGGAGGAATTCCCTCGGAAATTCTTGGAGGAATTCCTTCGTGAATTCGTAGAGGATTTCCTTCGGGAATTCCCGGAGGAATTCCTTCAGAAATACTTGGAGAAATTCCTTCCTGAAATTTATGGAGGAACTCCTTCGGAAATTCATGGAGGAATTCCTTCAGAAAATCCTTGAGCGATTCCTTCGCAAAAATCCTGGAGGAATTCCTTCTGAAATTTATGGAGAAACTCCTTCCGAAATTCGTGAAGGAATTCCCGGTGGTATTCTTTCGGAAATTCATGAAAGAATTCCTCCGGAAATTCCGGCAGGAAATCCTTTGAAAATTCCAGGTGAAATTCCTTTGAAAATCCCTGGAGAAATTCCACCGGAAATTACTGCAGAAATTCCTTCGGAAATTCCAGGAGGAATTCCTTCGGAAATTGCTGGAAGATTTCCTTCGGAAATTGCTGGAAGATTTCCTTCGGAAATTCCTGAAGGAATTCCTTCGGAAATTTATGAAGGAATTCCTTCGGAAATTCCAGGAGGAATTCCTTCGGAAATTGCAGAAGGAATTTCTTTGATAATTGCTGGAGGATCTCCTTTGGAAATTCCTGGAGGATTTCCTCCGGAAATTTCTGAAGAAATTCATCCGGAAATTCATGGAAAAATTTCTCAGGAATTTCTTCGGAAATTCGTGAAGGGATTCCATCGGAAAATTTCTGGAGGAATTCCTTTGGAAATTCATGTAGGAATTCCTTCGGAAAATTCTTTAGAAATTCCTTCGCAAAATTCCTGGAGGAATTCATTCGGAAATTCATGGAGGAATTCCTTCGGAAATTCATGGAGGAGTTCCTTCGGAAATTTCAGGAGGACTTCCTTTAAAAATTCCAAGAGGAATTCTTTTGAAAATTCCTAGAAGAATTTCTTCGGAAATTCTTGGATGAATTCCTCCGGAAATTTCTCGAGGAATTTCTTCGGAAATTCGTAGAGGAATTCCGTCAGAAAATTTCTGGAGGAATTCCTTCGGAAATTCATGGAAGAATTTCTTCGGACATTCATGAAGGAATTCCTTCGGAAATTCCAGGAGGAAATCCTTTGAAAATTCCAAGAGGAAATTCCTAGAGTAATTCCTCCAGAAATTTGTGGAGGGATTTTTCCGAAATTTCCTGGAGGATTTCCCTGGGAAATTCCTGGAGGAATTGCAACGGAAATTCCTGGAGGAATTCTCTCGGAAATAAATGGAAGAATTTATTTGGAAAGTCCTGAAGCAATTCCTTCGCAAAATTCCTGGTGGAATTACATCGGAAATTCATTCCTTTGGAAATTTCCAATGGAATTTCTCCGGGAATTTCCGACAGAATTTCTCCTGGAATTTCTGAAGGAATTCTTCCTGGAATTAAAAAAAATCCTTCAGAAATTTCCAAAAGAGTTTTTCCAGGAATTTCCGAAGGAATTTCCAAAGGAATTCCTCCAGGAATTTCCAATGGAATTCCTCCGGGAATTTTTAAAGAAATTCCTCCAAGAATTTCCGAAGGAATTCCTCCAGGAATTTCCGAAATAATTGCTCCACGAATTTCAGAAGGAATGCATCCAAGAGATTCCGGAAAGATTTCTCCAGGAATTTCCGAAGAAATTCCCCTAAGGATTTCCGAAAGAATTCCTGCAGGAATTTCCAAAAGATTTCCTCCATGAATCATCAAACGAATTCGTCCAGCAATTTCCAAAGGAGTTCCTCCCGGAATTTTCGAAAGAATTCCTCCAGGAATTTTTGAAGGAATTCCTAACGGAATTTGTGAAGGAATTCCTAACGGAATTTGTGAAGGAAATCCTCCATGAATTTTCGAGGGAATTCCTCTTGGAATTTGCAAAAATAAAATCCAAAAAGACTTTCCGAAAAAATTTCTCCAGGAATTTCCGAAGGAATACCTCTAGGAATTTCTGAAGGAATTCCTCCAGGAATTTCCGAAAGAATACCTCTAGGAATTTCCGAAGGAATTCTTCCAGTAATTTCCGAAGAAATTATTGCAGGAATTTCCGAAAAAAATCCTCCTGCAATTTCCGAAGGAATTCCTCCTGGAATTCCCAAAGGAATTCGTCCAGTAATTTCCGAAGGAATTCCTCCAGGAGTCATGAAAAGCATAACTCTAAGAAGTTTAGAATGATTTTTTTTTCAGGAATGTCCTAAGGAATTCATCCAAGGATTTTCTCAGGAATTTCTCTATAGATTTCTGAAAGAATTCCTCCAGAAATTTCCGGAGGTATTCATCCAAAATTTTTCGAGGGAACTCCCTTAGGAATTTCTGAACGAATTCCTTCAGGAATTTCCGAAGGAACTCCTTCAGGAAATTCCGAAGGAATTCTTCCAGGAATTTGTGAAGGGATTCCTTCTGGATTTTTTTTTAGGAATTCCTCCAGGATTTTTTGAAAGAATTGCTTCAGGAATTTCCGAAGCAATTCCTCCCGGAATTTCTGAAAGAATTCCTCCAGGAATTCCTAAAGAAATTCCTTCTGGAATTTCCGAATGAATTTTTCCAAGAACCTCCAAAGGAATTCGTCCAGCAATTTCCGAAGGAATTCCTCCCGGAATTTCTGAAAGAATTCCTCCAGAAATTTCCGAAAGTATTAATCCAAGATTTTTCGAAGTGCCTCGCCAAAGAATTTTCGATTGAATTCCTCCTGTAATTTCCGAACGAAGTCCTTCAGGAATTTCCGATGGAATTTCTCCAGAAATTTCCGAAGGAATTCTTCCAGGATTTTGCGAAGGGATTCCTCCAGGAATTTTGGAAGGAATTCCTCCAGGAATTTTCAATGGAATTCATCCAGCAATTTCCGATAGAATTCCTTCAGGAATTTGCGAAAGAATTCCTCCAGGAATTTCTAAAGGAATTTCTCCTGGAATTTCCGAATAAATTCCTCCGTGAATCTCCAAAGGAATTCGTCCAGCAATTTCCGAAGGAATTCCTCCCGGAATTTCCGAAAGAATTCCTTCAGGATTTTTCGTAGGAATTCTGCTAGAAATTTCCGACGGTATTCCTCCAGGAATTTCAAAAAAAATCTAAAAAGAATTTCCGAAAAAATTCCTCCAGGAATTTCCAAAAGAATTCGTCCAGCAATTTCCGAAGGAATTCCTCAAGTAATTGCCGAAGAAATTATTGCAGGAATTTCCGAAAAAAATCCTCCAGCGATTTCCGAAGGAATTCTTCCCGGAATTTCCGAAAGAATTCCTCCAGGAAATCCTAAAGGAATTCCTCCTCACGCAGAAAAATCTTTTTTAAACTCAAAAAAATCCTGTGTAAAAACAACAATAATAATTATCGTTCCCCGGCTAATAATTTTATTTTTTGATTTCAAAAATAAATATTTTTTGGTTTAATAATCAAAATTGTTGTTTTAAAAAAAGTCAGCTGTCAACATCTACAAAGAAATTTTTTGTTGAATTTACAATTTTTTAAATGTTTTGACAAAACAACAATGATTCCAAGCGGGAATCGAACACACACTTCTGGAATGCTGATGAATTATTATTGTGCGTTGTTCATTATAGCCAGAGTAAAAAATTCGAAGATTGAAAGTGAAGATTGACATTCTCATTTTTTCATTCGTGTTTGACCACATTCATTGTCAGCTGAATGCCTCTCTTTTTTCATTCAATTCTCTGTCACGAATATTTTTTCGCACTTCGTATAATGTCCAATTTCTGTTAACAGACGCACAATCCGACTTATTGGACAAATAGAGAACATAATTGATATTCTAATAAACTACTATACACAAGTTTTGAGGTAATTGGAAGTATAATCGGGAGTTACGGTCCAGTTTTATTTCTCAGTGAAAATTGTCAGTGACAGAAAAATGAATGAATAGGTGATAAAATTCATTCACCAAAATGAATTTTATTTTGATCCCTCAGTTGAGAATCTTCAAAATTGACGTTGAATTTCACTCATTGAAAATGAAAATTTTAAACTCTGATTATACAGGGTGTCGACTACCTGGAAAAAACCTGGAAAGTCAGGGAATGTCAGGGAATTTACTTTTGGACCTGGAAAATCAGGGAAAGTCAGGGAATTTTGTTGATGGTCAGGGAAATTTTTTCACGATAATCATGAAACGGTGTATTCGAGTTATGTAACATATTATGGAATTTGAAAAAGTTGCTAAATTGTTTTTTCAAACTGTAACGTCCATGATTCTGATTTACGATCAAATTAATGTATTAACTTCATCCTGATTTTTGAAGCATTCAGTTAACGTAATGCTATTTTGAATTTTAACATGGAGCCTTATTTCATAACAAAATTATAGGTCCGGTTAATAATCTTAAAATTAAAAGTACATGACTCTATACTAATAATAATTTTTGGTCCATTCTTTGGTGATATTGTTTTGAGATGCCTCACTCCTGCATCTTGATGGGTTTCTAATGAATTTATTGGTGGGTAAAGTCTTGCGATGCCCAGAAGTTTGTTGTTCAGACCACTAGTGATTTTTATTATTTTCTGGAGATATCTTTGTTGAAATTTGAGTACTAATCCCAGGAAAATTTTCCCAAGATGATTGCGTAGTACTTCGTCTGATTCATTCTAGATCTAAACTCCCAGTAGAGCTTGGTCTACCTCTTCAACTTAATGTTCTTTAGCCGTTATGTGTCCGACAAACTTTTTGCTTTTTTCTACACCATGTATTTTAAATGGGTGCTGGGTACCCGGTTACCCTATCGGCCACATAAGGGTTAAGCACTTCTAAAGGCAATTAAAACTTTATGCACTAGAGAACTAGATTCCCAAGTTACTTCACACCTTTTTAATACATACATTTTTAACTCATGGTGATATCTAAACCCCAAAAAAATCTAATATATTTTACCCAGATCCTTGAAGTAGTCTTCTTTTGCAAAACTCAAATACAGTTTCCAATGAATTTTCTAAAATTATTTAGCAAACTTTCCTTGACAAATCCTTACCAGACTTTCCGCATGTCTTTCACAAATTTTCACAAGTTTTATTTCGTATCCAAACGCCAGCTTTAATGGTCTCCTGGCATAGTCCTCACAGGATTCAAATGATTATTTTTTTCAGATTACTCGTGACATGACTTGGTGACATCGTGAAACAGCATTCTTTAGAGTTTTTCAGTTTTTTTTTTCAAAATTCATAATAGTTTTCTACCGTGTTTTCGAACAGACCACTATTTAAATTTATGTGAATTAAAAAATTCGGGTGAACTTTAGAAGTGTTTCTTGGTACGGCAAAATATCTGTGTTGAAAACTCACGAATACATCCGATATTATCAATGATGCGTTCCAGATAGTACTAAATGCAGGTTTAATTGTTTGATAAAAATACCTATGTGGGGTAAATTCTGAAAAAAAAAAACTGTCTGGCCAAAGTCTGGGCTTCATACACATTTCAAAAATGTTGTATGAACAAAAGTCTACGAGGGGAAAGGGAGTTGGGGTTCTGAGATAGCCGAAAAAAGTCTACGTAGTTGATGGACAGCTCCTTATCAATTTCATAAAAGTCCTTCAAGTGGAATTCGGTTTGTAATTTCTAGTTTTTAAAATTGTTTTTGAAGAATATCGAAACATCTGCTAGACATCCTGTAATCTTATTTAAGGATTCAACCGATTTCAATTAATGCTTACCAAGCAAACCCGTACGAATTTTCGAAAGCGCTTGATGGAGCTATTAAAAGTGTTTTGAAAACATAATTTTTACGACATAATTTCTTGCTAAAGAATTTTTGCAGAGTGCTCGACGGATTTTATTTTGAGATTTTTTCATTATGAACATGCGAAATTTGCAACAAATTTGCAGCCACAAAATCTGAACATCTGAAGTAGTTCTAACTAATAAAATAAAATTAGGATGTCACCCTAATAATGTTCTAGGAGTAATGTCTTTCGAATATCCTAGTTGAAATTTCGGCGTTATTTAAAAAAAAATGTAAGTTGGCCTTCTTAAAGAACTTTTATCTAAATTAGGGAATTTTTGGTGGACTTGTCAGAAATTATTTCCAGCACAGCGTATCAGGTAGAAGAATTCTGAAGAAATACTGTGAATATGCCCTAAATGTATTGAACAAAAAATCTGGTGCAGTTCGCTTGTTTTTTTTTTTCCACTCCTAGAAAAAAGCAGGAAAATTCAGAAAATTGAATTTCATCTCATGAGCAGACATCGTTAAGCTTAGATTTACATGACCTGGAATTTTCAGTGAAAGTGACTGGAAAGTCAGGGAAAGTCAGGGAATTTGATTTTCAAAATTGAGTCGACACCCTGTTATAGCCACAACTGCTCTTGAAAATTGATCAATAAATATGAATCACTTTCTACGTTATGGACGCTTGACGCTTTCCGATATTGCCAAAACATGATCATAAATTATCGGTCAGCGTGATTTTCCTATGGTTGGAGGTGCCAACAACGCTCAAAATTTGGCAGATGACACTTACAAAGTTGCAGTCTTTTTCGCATACACTAGTGTGTCAGTTGTCTGCCATTTAGACGTGAACATTTTTTGGATTTACAATATTTTTTTTTGAATAAAAAATAAAAGTATTTCAAACAAAAAAATATTTTTTTGAATTTACAATTTTTGTCTCGTTCAGCTGTCATATTGAAAACAACAAATTTTATAGTTGAATGAACAAAATAAAATTGTTGAATTCAAAAATAAGTGTGTTTATAACAAAAATGAGGTTCAAAAATATATTTTTTTGATTCAATAAGATGAAATTTCTCTGCGTGCTGGAATTCCAAAGGAATTCGTCCAGCAATTTCCGAAGGAATTCCTCCCTAAATTTCTGAAAGAATTCCTCCAGGAATTTCCGAAAGAATTCCTCCTGGAATTTCCGAAGGATTGCTGCAAGAATTTCCAAAAAAAATCCAAAAAGTATTTCCGAAAAAAATCCTCCACGACTTTCCGAAGGAATTCCTCCAGGACTTTCCGAAGGAATTCCTCCAGAAATTTTCAATGACATTCGTCCAGCTTCTTTCCGAAGGAATTCCTCCAGGAATTTCCAAAAGCATTCCTCCAGGAAGTTTGGGATTATTTTGTCCAGGAATTTCGTAAGGAATTTACCTAAGGATTTCCTCACGAATTTCTCTATGGATTTCTGAAAGAATTCCTCCAGGAATCTCCAAAGGTATTCATCCAAGATTTTCCCAAGGAACTCCCCAAGGAATTTCCGAAGGAATTCCTCCAGGAATTTCCGAAGGAATTGCTCCAGAAATTTCCGAAGGAATCCTTCAGGAATTTCCGAAGGAATTTCTTCAGGAATTTCCGAAGGAATACCCTCAGGAATTTTCGAAGATATTCCTTCAAGAATTTCCGAAGGAATTCCTGCATACATCAAAAAAAATACGAGGATGCAGTAGAATTTTATTTTTACTAGTCAAAAACAGCTCTGATCATCTATGTTTCTCCGTTAAGTTAGAATATAGTTGCTCGGTCAGGGGGGGGGGGGGTCACGGCCCTCCCCTGCCCCCCCTGGCTACGCCCTTGCCAAGGATTCTTCCAGGAATTTCTCCAGACATTCCTGCAGGAATGCCTCAAGGGGTTCCTGAAGGAATTCCTCCAGGCTATCCTCCAGAAATACCTTCAGGGATTCCTCCTGGGATTCTTCCAGGAATTCCCCCAGGCATTCCTCCAGGATTTCCTACAGAGATTCCGGAAGAAATTTCTCCAAAGATTCCTCCAGGAGTTTCGTCAGGGATTTCTCCAAGAATTTCTCAATGGTTCCCCCAGCAATTTCTCCAGGGATTCCTCAAAAAATTCATGCAAGGATTCCTCCAGAAACTCCTTCAGGGATTCCTCAAGGAATTCCCCCAGGGCTTTCTCTAGGGATTCCTCCAAGGATTCATCCAGGAATTCCTCCAAAAATAACCTCCAGGGATTTCTCCTGGGCTTCCTCCAGGGATTCCCCCAGGGATTCCACCAGAAATTCTTCAAAAAATACCTCCAGGGATTCCTCCTGGGCTTCTTCCAGGGATTCCTGCAAGGATTCCTCTAAAAAATACCTGCAGAGATTCCTCCAGGAATTCTTCAGGAAATTCCCAAATGGAGGAGAACGTGCCTCTGGAGCCGACCTACTGATACCTGAAGGATTCCTCCAGGAATACCTCCAAGAATTCCACCAGGAATTTCTCCAGGGATTCCTCCAGGAGTTTCTCCAGGGATTCCTTAAGGAATTCCTCCAGGGCGCCTCCAGGAATTTCGCCAAGGGCTCCTCCAGGGGATCCTCCAGAAATACCTCCAGGAATTGCTCCAGGGATTCCTCCAAGTATACCTTAAGAAATTCCACCAGGAATTTCCCCAGGGATTCTTCCAGGAATTTCTCCAGGGATTCTTTAAATATTTTTTCCAGGATTCCTCCAGGAATTTCGTCACGGATTCCTCCAGGATTTCCTCCAGGGATTTCTCTAGGGAATCTTCCAGAAATTCCTCCATTAATTCCTACAGGGATTCCTCAAGGAATTTCTCCAGGGATTGCTCCAGGAATTCCTCCAAGGACTCCTTAAGGAATTCATCCAGGAATTCCTCCAAAGTTTCCTTAAGCAATTCCTCCAGGGATTTCTCCAGGAATACACCCATCGATTCCTCCAGGATTTTCTCCAGGGATTCCTTAACGAATTTCTCTAGGGTTTTTTTTTCAAGTATTCCTCCAAGGATTTTTTTTTCATGAATTTCTCCAGGGATACCTCCAGGAATTCCTCCAGAGCTTCCTCCAGGGTTTCCTCCAAGAAATCCTGCACGAATTCTTTCAAAAAAACCGGAGATCGACCAGCCAAGGGCTGAAAATTTCCTTAATAAAGCTCCTCCTCTTCTTGGCGTAAAGTCCCAACTGGGACAAAGCCTGCTACTCAGCTTAGTGTTCTATGAGAACTTCCACAGTTATTAACTGAGAGCTTCCTCTGCCAATGACCATTGTGCATGTGTATATCGTGTGGCAGGCACGAAGATACTCTATGCCCAAGGAAATTTCCATTACGAAAAGATCCTGGACTGACCGGGAATCGAACCCGTCACCCTCAGCTTGGTCATACTGAATACCCACGCCTTTATAGCTGTGGCTATAGGGGCCCTGTCCTTAATAAAGCTAATTATCATAATTCTTTCAAAAATACCTCCAGGGATTCCTTCAAGCATTCCTACAGGAATTTCTCCAAAAATACCTACAGGAAATCCTCAAGGAAGTCCTCAGGAAATCCTCCAGGAATACTTACTGGATTTTCTCTAGGGATTGCTCCAGGAGTTCCTCCAAGGTTTCTTCAAGGAATTCGTCCAGGGATTCCTCCAGGAATACATCCAGCGATTCGTCGAGGAATTTCTCCAGGGATTTCTTAAGGAATTTCTCCAGGGTTCCTCCAGGAATTTTTCCAAGTATTCCTCCAGGAATTCCTGCAGGGATTTCTCCAGGGATACCTCCAGGAATTCATCTAGCGCTTCCTCCAGGGATTCCTCCAGAATTTCCTCCAGAAATACCTCTAGGTATTCCTCCAGGAATTTCTCAGGAAATCCTCCAGGAATTCCTACAGGAACTCCTCCAGGGATTCCCCCAGGAATTCTTATAGGCGTTATTCCAGGAATACCTCCAGGGATTCCTCCTGGGATTCGTCCAGGAATTCCTCCAGGGATTTCTCTTGAATTTTTTTTAGTTAATCCTCAAGAAATTCTTCCAAGGATTCCTCCAGGAATTTCTTCTGGGAATTCTCCACAACTAGTTGATGAACTTACAGTGAAAATTTGAGAATATTTGATGCCCTTTTCAAAAATTTACAGCGAATTGAACATTTTTTGAAAAGTGAAAATTTTACCTGTCCCAGTTATTTTGAGTATCCCCTGTACATTTTTACTGTATTGTTGTTGAAATGCTAGATTAGCAAAGAAAATAATTCGAAAACATCAAATATTCGTATGCACAATATCAATCGCATCACTCACGAATCGCATTCGCTTGCGATGCGAATGTTGACGAATGAGTAATTTCCAGGTGTGGCTTTCCACCGTTCGCCGGAGTTTGCTGTCGTCGCTGACAAGCATACACACGAACTAAAGCGACAACCGTTCGCTGCTGACTGTCTTCGAATGTGGAAGAAGATAAAAAGTGGAAATCAGGAACCCTGCTCAGGACATCTGCTTGCTTATCACCCTCAACCTTAATCATTGTCTTTACGGTGGCTCAACGCGATAGTCGAAACGAAACGAATTTCTTTCCGTGCCTGCAGTAGGCTCGACCAACCGAACCGACTAAACGAGACGACGAACAGTCGTACCTCACCGACGCCGACGACAACGGCACGGGTTAACGAACCACAACGCGAGTCGTGTGCAATGATAAAGAAGCAGCGTAGGTACTCACTCAATGACGGCAGCAGCAGTCGATCCCTGTTGTGGCTGGCTGGCAGAGAATCCTCGGGAACAGCGTAGAAAATGAAACGCGAGCAAACGAACGGCAGTTCGCTCTTTGCTCTGCTCTCGCCGACGCACATAGCAGCGGCGCAGGTAGCATACACGCAAATAATCCTCGGTCTGCGTGGGGAATACACAGCAACAACTGAACGGCGCACTATTCTCTTCTCACTTGGATGGCCTGTACCACTCAGCCGCAGTGGTCGGGGTAGCCACCACTAAAGACACTCACAAGTGCCGTATCTTCTCTGCTTTCTTTCCCCACAATACACTGGCACTGTACTTCGTGATCCAAGTTGGATCTCCTTCACTCACACACTCTGAAACCTGGCTGAATCTCGTGGAAATTTCTCGGCACAAGATGGCCGCCCTTGAACTTCTCTTTTCTTTCGGTGGCGCTTCGAGAAATTTCACTGCGCAATTTCGGATATCGACCGAATTTCGTCGATTTTTAGCCACTTTCGCACTTTTTTCACCGTTTCTCGCACAATTTTATGTGGAGGATTCAATTTCACTACACCTTGTCGGTGTCAGCCAATCCTTGGCGTAATTTCACAGTAACACGAGTCGGACGGATTTGCACTTTTGCATACCGGGAAAACGACCGAACCGAAAATTCGAGCCGAAGGACCATGTAAAATCCAGATTTTTTTCCGGTCCCGGTCACAGCTCACAACCGACCAAATCTCGGGAACCGGCCTTCGAGGGTTTCGCAGTGGACTTCGAATATGGCGGACTTCCAACTCGCGGGGAATTATTCGGACGGGGAGGAATAACAAAAGAACGCGCCCGAACAGCTTTACTGTTTGCAATAGACTCATTTTATTTCTGTTCTGACTGGGTTACACTTACACAGGCTGTCTATAGTTGTGGTAGTGTAAGTTTACTTGGAAAGGAAAACAAGTTACATCTAGTTCATTAGGGTAATTCAAAGTAGTTAACGTATTAGGGTAGGTCAAATTTTTCTAAGTTAGCGAAAGTTTTTTTCTCTTTTGGCCAGTTAACAGAAATCGTTTCAGTTTTCAGTTTTTTTTTTAATATTATGAGGAGAGCGAACAGGTGTGTAGTGACGGCTCGGTAGCTGGAGGCCGATTTTGCGCACGCGTTGCCTTCGGTGCCTCAATTTAGTTTTGTTTTTGTTTTCTTTTGCTTTTTGCGCTTTTGGCACGGTTGATGGCAGAGGAAGAAGATCCAGCTTCAGTCAGTGTGTGTAGTGACGGCTCGGCAGCTGGAGGCCGATTTTGCGCGCGCGTTGCCTTCGGTGCTCCGATTTATTTTTTCCTTTCGCATTTTTAGTTCGATTGATGGCAGGCGATTATCCGGTGAGTTTGTTCCTTGTTATTCTCTTTCTATGGATTCTATATCAACTATTATAATAGTTCAATTTTATACCATTGGTGATAGTTTGTATTCATATATATATAATGTCCTCTCTTCAAATACTTTTTCATTGATTTTGTATAGTTCGTCACCATGAGTGTCGACTTGGATTTTTGTTCCATTTTGTAACTGTTCGGGATGGCATCTTACAAATTATTTCTTCTATTTATTGAATTTCATTTTTTGTGCAATCTCCTAACGATATACTGTTTTTCTATGTATTTGTCCATGTATATTTGTTGTATGTATTGTTATAAATATTGAGCGATCACCTTTCGTGGGTGGTCGATTGTTTGCTTTCCGCGTGAAGCGAGCAATAGCGCATCAGATTGCATGTTTTGTCACGTCTTTTGTTGTAAATCTTGAGTGTCCAGCTGACGCGTGTGGCTGTTTGTTTGCTTTCCGCGCGGAGTGAACTTTAAGTTTTTATATGTTGTCGCGTCTTCAATGGTAAATATTAAACGATCACCTGACGTGGGTGGCCGATTGTTTGCTTTCCGCGTGATGCGATCAATAGCACTTCCGTCTGCATATTTTGTTGCTTCATTTGTAGTAAATATTGAGCAACCACCTGACGAGGGTGGTTGGTTGTTTGCTTTCCGCGTGAAGCGAACAACATCACTGCAGTCTGCACGGCATGCTCCAACCTCAAAAGGTCATATTACTTATCAAAGTGAATCCTGACCCAACGATACCTTTCCTAACTAACAATCACTCCTTCCTGCAGCCTTTGGTGGAGACGTGCGGTAAACGCCAACTTTCACATAACAAAGGTTGCTATTAACATTCCTTCACTCTTCCAACCTGACTGCAAGGACGTGGCCGGCGCCGTTATTGTACTGTTAAAGAGAGCCTCTGAAGCGTGCACAGTGAGAATGTTGACCACTCCCAGTCAATTATTCAGTTGATTCATTGTGCAACTGTCATTGGTCCGAGTCAATCACGGAGTAGCAACCATAGATATGTGCAGTCAGTCTAAGCTAAGCTAAGCTAAGCTAAATATTATGAGGAGAGCGAACATTTTTACATGTTTGATGAGCGCAATTTTCAAATTATCTATTTAATATGACAGCAACATTTTCCCAACTAAGTACGCGACTCTTTTATTATAAAGAGCGACGAAGTTTCATATGGCTATCCGATGAGTGAAGTTTTATGAATATAAGATCGCCGCCTCGATCGCCGCTTCTATTTTGGGGAGCCGACAAATTAATGTTCTGTTTTTAATGTATGAAGAGCGCAATGGTCTCATCTAACATTCAAACTCGTTTATTTTGTTTAAGTACTTCAAAATTGTCTCAATGTTTTCAATTAGATAAGATATTTTATCATCTTAGATTGCAAATCCTTTATTTTAAATGGGTAGACAGACATTCTCACATTTTTATCAATTTGCGATGAGAGCAATTTTCTAGTATAAATAGAATATAGTTAAATTGAATTAAAATTTGTCACATTTTACTTGATATTATGAGTGCAAGTTTTTCATCTGATATCACCACTAGTTTTTTTTTTATTTTATGAAGTTTCCAGCTATTACACCACTTATCTTTGAATTATGATATGTATTTTTTTCCGACCAACAAATTTGATAAATTGGAAACTATTACACTATTATTTTTCAAATATGATTGAACTTGTCCAAACAAAATCATATAAATCCGTAATTTCATATATTACATTGTTAATGATATATTTTGAGGGAATTTCTACGACTGAGATCGCAGCTCATTGAAAAGCGAAGGAATTTTCACATTGTTATTGATTAACGATGAGAGCTGTTTTCGAATCTGAGATAGCCACTTTATATTTTGGGAACTGAAAAATCTATTATCCTTTTTTGGTATAAGATGAGCGCAATTTTAACATCCAAGACTAACACTTTTTTGTGAGCGGGAAAATTGTCTTGTTTGCTTTATTTTGGGAACAGCAAAATAGTTAAATTGAGCGCAATGCTTGAATTATTTATATGGGGGCGTAGCATCATAAGGGGCGCAGCTATTTTGAAAACTTGGGTAACCAGCTCTGATTTTAGCATGACAGCACTGGTGGTTACCTGGGTGTGCCTGCACATGCACTGTCTACGAAAAAAAAACCTGGATGGGAAGGGCAGAGCTGGATGGGCCCTACTCATAAGTGCATAATTTCCAGACTACACCAAACATGTGTAACCCTTACACATTCACAAAAACCCTAATTAATCCACCTAGCGGTGATGGTGCCTTTCTCGTGCTTTCAAATATCCTTTCAACAAAACTCAAGCGACGTGTTGATGACATTGGCATAAATACGAAATGAAAACTGCTTGCTAAATCTACTCAATATGGATACATTTTATATTAGCATAACATCCAATATTCAGAAAATATAAGACAACGATCCAAAATTCAAACCAAACAAGTGTTATGAAGCCGAAAATTTCGAAACTTCATTTTAAATTTTCCGGTCATCATTTTTTGACTCCGGATATGTACCCCAACTAAACTAAGCGCCATCTTGGATGTTCTGGTATTCATTTTTGGTCTCTGCACCTAAAATTACATTAAATAGTCACCGTATTGAATTTTGGCATGTCGTTTATGATTTTCTGGTTACTTGTTTTGGGCGAAGACCGGCATTCTTCCCCATTCAAACTATAGCAGACCTTGTGAAACAGTGCACAGCTTGGGTTTTATGATTACAAACTTTGAATTCTGGACATATTTCCTTACAAAATATGCCCATAATGCAAGAATTTAAAATCCTATAAAATAGGCGCTAGCTTGAATACTGGGCCATTATCTTGGATTTTGGACCGCTATCTTGGATACTCTGGTGGACTCCAAACATATTTCCCATATCAAATACACTTATTTTACATAGTTTTAGAGCTCAAAATTCCTTAAAACAGCCGCCATCTTCTGTTGACGCGATCAAATTCTTATTTTTCCATTCAACGTTTACCCATCCTGCTATAAATTTACACCTTAGGAATCTGGAATGGTACGATTTGATGAGATCGCTTTAGTTTTGTCTATATTTTGTTCTCTTTCATATATGTGGACTTAGACCTATTCGTCATTGTTGCTCATACCTAAAGTTTATCAGGCCATTAAACAAAGCCACGATTTAATTTTTCACATGAACGTTTGTTCTGCTACACAACAGCTAGTCTCTAATGTGATCTAAGGCTTTTTTCTTGCTAACCGTTCATTAGATTATCAAAAAATCTGCGATCTGATGTGTCGTATGTATGGGTTTGGTTCATTTTTATATTTGGTAATTTCCGGTGGGATACCCGGATCTGATTCCATGACATTACCATTTGTCCCAATTATGGTCTGAGATTATTTTATTGCTAATTCTTCACCTTTACCTTATCACCGCCATTTGATATATCGCATGTATGGGTTTGATTCACTTTTACTTTTAACTACTTTCGAAGCCACAGCTGAACCCGCAACACTACCGGGAATCTAATGTGGTCTGACCCTATTTTTCCATCAGGTTGTCGATAAGTCGTGAACTCGTGATTTGATTTACCGCATCCATGGGTTTGGTTAAATTTTACATTTTACTACTCGGATCTGATTCCGGGTAACTACCGCCTGAACAAAATATGGACTGACACTATTGTCTTGTTAACTGTTCATCGGTTAACCAAAAACGCTGCAAATTGAAGGTGGCACATGCAGGGTTTGACAATTTCGACGGGACTCTCGGAACCAATTCCGGAACACTACCAGTTGTCTCAAGTGTGATCTAAGGCTGTTTTCTTGCTAACTGTTGATCAGGTTATCGCAAAAGCCACGATTTGATGTGTCACATGCCTGGATTTGGATTACTTTTACATTTGGCCTCTTCCGAAACACTTGCTTGCCGTTCATTAGGTAATATACAAAGCCGCTATTTGATGTGACGCATGCACAGGTTTGTTTCTCATTCATATTTGACCACTTCGGCGGAAACCCCGGAACCGATTCCGGAACACTACTGGTTCAGATATTGTCTGAGATGATTTTCCTGCTCATTGTCCATTAGGTAATCGAAAATACCGTGGTTTGATGTGTCGCATGCATGGGTTTGGTTCAATTGTATATTTGGCCACTTCCAGCGGGACGCCTAGAACCGGTCCCGGAACGGCTGGACCGATCCGAACCATTTTCAATAGGAAACAATGGGACCGGATTCCGCGTCGAATGAACCGTCGGTCATTGAAATCGGTTATCAAAAATGCCGCTGATTGATGTGTCGCATGCATGGGTTTGGTTCTCTTTTATATTTGGCCACTTCCGGCGGGACATCCAGAACCGGTTTCGGAACACTACTAGTTCAGATATGGTCTGATGCTGTTTTCCTGCTAACCGTTCATCAGGTTATCAAAAATGCCGCTGATTGATGTGTCGCATGCATGGGTTTGGGTCTCTTTTATATTTGGCCACTTCCGGCGGGACATCCGGAACCGGTTTCGGAACACTACTAGTTCAGATATGGTCTGATGCTGTTTTCCTGCTAACCGTTCATCAGGTTATCAAAAATGCCGCTGATTGATGTGTTGCATGCATGGGTTTGGTTCTCTTTTATATTTGGCCACTTCCGGCGGGACATCCGGAACCGGTTCCGGAACACTACCGGTTCAGATATGGTTTGATACTATTTTCCTGCTAACTGTTCATCAGGTTACCCAAAATGCCGCTGTTTGATGAGTCGCATGAATGAGTTATGCTCAATTTTATATTTGGCCACTTCCGGCGGGACATCCGGAACCGGTTCCGGAACACTACTGGTTCTGATATGGTCTGAGACTATTTTCCTGCTTACCATTCATCAGGTTATCGGAAATGCCGTGGTTTGATGTGTCGCATGCATGGGTTTGTTGCATTTTCATGTCTGGCCCCTCCCAGGGGTACCGGTCCGGAACACCTAAATGGCCATAGCTCCGGAACGGCTGGACCGATCCGAACCATTTTCAATAGGAAACAATGGGACCAGATTCCGCGTCGAATGAACCGTCGGTCATTAAAATCGGTTGAGGTTTACTGCCAAAAAGTGATGTGAGTTTTTTTGTACACATACACACATACATACACACACACATACACACACACAGACATCACCTCGATTTGTCGAGCTGAGTTGATTGGTATATGTGACTCGACCCTCCGGGCCTCCTATCAAAAAGTCATTTTTGGAGTGAACATATAGCCTTTCCAGTACACTTGGTGTACGAGAAAGGCAAAACAGCTCTTACACTCTTCTAGATGCTAAATGTCGATATTTTTTGTTTACCAAGGTCACTAGTAAACCTAGCTAGATTGCCGTACATTTTTTTGCGAATTTCACGATTTTGTGGACGCAGGAGCTGATTTTGTGAATGTGTAATGGTTACACATTTTTGGTGTAGTCTGGAAATTATGCACTTTAGTGCTGAGCGACGTAAGCGTGCCGATGTCTATTTAGTGTGCGTCGAGAGCTTGGTTCGATCGCACGTTCAAGCGGCCAACTGCGCTGATGAAACTCAAAATAATTCAAAAAATCTAAAGAAAATTGTAAATGAATTTCAGAAACAATTTCTAAAAAAACAGGAATATTTTAAGAATCCATAGATGGATTTTCTTAATGAATTCCAGGATAAATGCCTGAATAAACACCTGGACACCACTGATGGAATACCTAAAAAACTTCTTGACATATTTTTTTGGATAAAATCCTACACACTTAATTTAGAATGTGGGCTGCAAAATGGTAAGTCGATAAAGAGAGCGTCCAACATAGCTCTGGTCCTCACAAGTTCCTACCTCATGCTTCCACAGGTCAAGCGATGACAAAGAGCGCCAGCTAAGAGTTGTGTGCGTAGCTGGTAGTGCAGCCTGGGCACTGTTGTCCTTCTGACTTCAGCTAGATTGAGGAGGTACGCCCCTAGGTCTGTTCACCAAGGAGGTGCGGCTCAAACAGCGTCTGTTCTGGCATCCACCGGCTGAGTAAGAAACGCTGCACCACGCCTAGCTAGATCCAAGGTGGTAGCCCCAGCCCCGTCCCATAGTTGGTTGGGACGTTGAACAGAGCTGGCACGATGGCCCTCCGGCGAGACAGGAGTGTTGGCGTAGGCCCAATAAGACACCCGTAAAAATCCCCATTGCAAATAACATAGGAGAAAATACGACTCGATACAATCGGCAAAGACCCACGCGACGAAATAAGGACTACGAATGGAAACTTGGAACATGGAATTGCAAGTCACTAGGTTTCACATGATGTGACAGGATAATCTACGACGAACTACATCCCTGCATTTTCGACATCGTGGCGTTGCAGGAACTTTTTTTCCACTTTGTTTATTTATAAGGCTCACTGTTAACTTAAAAGCTATACAGAGCCGAAAATCTAGTTGAGAAATTTGTTATTCCAATACATTACATTTCCAAAGAGATTCAATAATATGTTCGTCGTGCAACTTTCTTCCTTGGGCGCGATCCAGAACTGGAACTTGAAACTGCAAATTCTGCCCGCCGTTGATTTGCCTGTGGATTCCTCATTGCTTCTTGAATAGCTTTGGCTACTTTTTCCAATTCTTCCAAACCTTTTTTCCGACGTATTTCCTTCTCCAAATCTGCCCTAGACTGAAGTTGCTCTTCTTCTGACTGTTCCTCAGATTCTTCGATGAACTCCTCTTCCAAAACTTCAATTATTTCATCTTCGTCCTTCTTCTCTCGACTGGTACACTTCCGAAACCGGTTCTTTTCCAGCTACGATCGCAGCATATGAGTTTGAAACATTCTCCTTCTTCTTCTTCTTCTTCTTCTTCTTCTTCTTCTTCTTCTTTTTCTCCAGTTTGTTCCGTGGTTGTCACTGAGAGCAAACGTCCCTTCGATGTCCGATTCCGTGGCACAAAAAGCATGTGTCCTTCAAACCTTCGTAGAAGATTCGCCCTTTCTTGCCACCGATCCGATTGTCGATCGTTGGTGGAATTGCTTTTGCTACATCCATATACACTCCTCGTATTCCGTTGTAGACATGGTCAAGACCCAAATTCGCAGGAAATTTTTCCCGTACAACTCGATCTATTTTTCCGTACTCCTTGAGACCCGATGATAAGTTATCGTCGGACAGTTCTGGCAACAAGTCAAACACTCTGACATACTGCGCATTGGTTCCCGCGATCGACATACGCACTTCCACTGAATGTCCGTTGGCGTAAACAAACTGTTTTGCATTCCCGTTCTTCTGTAACGATTCCGCCATTGTTTCCTTGGACACGAACTTAATTAACAGCGAACGATCTTTCGCTGTTTTGTAAACGGTTTTCACCGTCATTAGGTCCGTATCCAACTGTTTTAGAAAGTTGGCTATTTCCACCAATGATGGACGCGGACTACTTATCGGGAAACGGAACTGAGCGGTGTTCACAGCCATCTCACTCATAGCAATAATTAATTGCTACATATATCTGTGCACAACGATAACTACCGCGGCACACGATACTGCTGTGTTCGACCGAGAACAAAACAGACTACCTATAGCACACAATAGGTATAAAAAAACGGATCCGTCGTCGCGAGCGCAATTGCCCCGTCTGTACTGGACGACAGCAGCGACCGAACTGATGCAGGAACTTTGTTGGACTGGGCAGAAAGTGTGGAAAAGCGGGCATCGAGCGGCTATCTTCTACCAAAGCTGTGGCACCACCAATGAACTGGGAACAGGATTTATAGTGTTGGGCAAGATGCGACAACGTGTGATCGGGTGGCAGCCGATCAACGCAAGGATGTGCATGTTGAGAGTTAAGGGCCGTTTCTTCAACTACAGCATCATCAACGTCCACTGCCCACACGAAGGGAGACCCGATGACGAGAAAGAAGCGTTCTACGCGCAGTTAGAGCAACCATACGATGGTTGCTCACCACGTGACGTGAAAATCGTTGTCGGCGACATGAACGCGCAGGTAGGAAGGGAGAAAATGTACAGTAGTATGGGACACGCTTGTATGGAAAAAATAAATCCTCGCTCCAGTCGACTTTTCAGATCCCATTTAGGTCCCATATGAACTGTACAAAATTTCAGCGCAATCGGAGAAACTATAATTTAGCGCAAGCGGTTCAAAGTTTGTATAGGATTTACTATGGGAAAAGTTACTCTTTCAAACAAAAAATCCCAGAGGTCGCACTTTGTCTCCTTAATTCAAATCGATCAACGCTTCCTGTAGAAATAACATTTATGAAACTTTTCTTCGAAGACCGCAAAACGATTGGATGCTTGTGGAAAAAGTTATTGATTTATTACCGATTAGTGATCCAACGAACGGCTTTTTGCTTTGTTTTATCAGCAGCACTGCTGCTGCCGTTGTTGCATGGGGTGACGGGAGGCATCACCACCCCCAGAAATAGCAGCATCCAAAGCAGCAGCTACAGTGCTGCTAAAAAAAACAAAACAAAAAGCCGTTCGTTGGATCACTAATCGGTAATAAATCAATAACTTTTTCCACAAGCATCCAATCGTTTTGCGGTCTTCGAAGGAAAATTTTAAAAATGATTGTTCTACAAGGAGCATTGATCGATTTGAATTAAGGGGACAAAGGGCGACCTCTGGGATTTTTTTTGTGAAAGTGTAACTTTTCCCATAGTAAATCCTATGAAAACTTTGAACCGCTTGCGCTAAATTATAGTTTCACCGATTGCGCTGAAATTTTGCACAGTTCATATGGGACCTAAATGGAATCGAAAAAGTTGACTGGAGCGAGAATTTGATGTTTGTCCCATACTAATGTACATACCGGTAATCGGGCGAAACAGCCTGCACGTCGTATCGAATGATAACGGCCAACGATGCGTAAACATTGCAGCCTCCCGTGGTATGGTAGTCCTAAGCACCTTCTTCCCCCGCAAAGATATCCACAAAGCCACCTGGAGATCACCCGACTATCAAACAGATAATTAAATCGACCACGTTCTAATCGACGGTAAATTCTTCTCGGATATAACCAACGTCCGTACATACCGCAGTGCGAATATAGATTCGGATCACTACTTAATCGCTGTATGCATGCGCTCAAAACTTTAGACAGTTATCACCACGCATCGAGGTCGAACGCCGCGGCTCAACATCGAGCAGCTGCGTAACGTAGAAGTGGCTTAAGACTACGCGCAGCAGTTAACATGGCCCTACCAATGGAAGAGCAACTTGGCGCAGCAACACTTGAAGATGGCTGGAGGGACATCTGATCCGACTACAGCGCTAGGCTTCGCGACTCCGAATAACAGAAACGACTGGTACGACGGCGAATGTGGACCGTTTGAAAACGAGAAGAATGCGGCATGGGCGAGAATGCTGTAACATCGTACGAGAGCGAATCAGGCACGTTACAGACAGGTGCGAAACAGGCAGAACTCAGTCTGTCGGGAATATTCTCACGAGTGAGCGTGAGGTGGTCGAGAGGTGGCGGCAGCATTACGATGAGCACCTCAATAGCGACGTTGCAAGTACCGAAGGTGGCGTGGTAACAGATCTAGGAGTATGTGCACAGGACGAAAGACTTCCGGCCCCTGACCTTCAAGAGATTGAGGAGGAGGTTGGCCGGTTGAAAAACAACAAAGCCGCTGGAGCAGATCAACTACCAAGCGAGCTTCTAAAATACGGTGGAGAAGCACTGGTGAGAGCACTACACTTGGTCATTACCAAGATTTGGGACGAGGAAGTATTACCGGAGAAATGGATGGGAGGTATCGTGTGTCCCATCTACAAAAAGGGCGTCAAGTTGGATTGCGAGAACTATCGCGCGATCATACTACTGAGCGCTGCCTACAAGCTACTCTCTCAAATTTTATGCAGCCGTCTACATATCACCGATTGCAAGATAGTTCGTGGGGCAATATCAGGCTGGATTCATGGATGAACGCGCTACAACGGACCAGGTGTTCGCCATCCGCCAGGTGTTGCAGAAATGCCGCGAAGTCAACGTGCCCACACATCACTTGTTCATCGATTTCAAATCGGGAATACGGATTCCCGGATAAACTGATACGATTAATCAAGGCGACGATGGATCGAGTATCAGGGACACTTTCGAGTCCTTTCGAATCTCGCAGAGGGTTACGGCAAGATGATGGTCTTTCGTGCTTGCTGTTCAACATTGCTTTAGAGGGTGTAATTAGGAGAGCGGGGATAAACTTGAGTGGAACGATTTTCACGAAGTTCGTTTCGCTGATGATATTGATATTATTGCTCGTAAATTTGAGTCGATGACGGAAACGTACATCTGACTAAAGAGTGAAGCTAAGCGAATCGGATTAGTCATTAATGTGTAGAAGACAAAGTACATAATGGCAAAGGGCTCCAGGGAGGAATCACCGCGCCCGCCACCCCGAATTTCTATCGACGTTGATGAAATCGAGGTGGTTGAAGAATTCATGTACATGGGCTCACTGGTGACCGCCGACAACGACACCAGCAGAGAAATTCAGAGCCGCATTGTGGCAGGAA